>NC_052472.1:20699121-20817938 GCF_009730915.1 Dioscorea cayenensis subsp. rotundata
AGTTCTAAGTATTATAATGTTATGAATTATTGCTTGAAAAACCTATAAAAATTTATTATTACAATGATAGTGTCAGTTAGATTTAATATAAAAAAAATATAATATTCAACAATTTTTTTCAATGATTGAGATTTATTTGAAGTGGTTTGTTCACGTTGAACAAAAATATATAAAAATTTTCGTGTGTGATTGTTAGCAACTACTTGATAAATTATTTTCTTTTTAAAATTTGAATATATATTAATATTTGGAATATAAATAAATATATGTATGTATATATATTGTGTAACATTTTAAATTTATTTAAAATTTTGAGTGGTATGAATAGAAAAT
Organism: Dioscorea cayenensis subsp. rotundata; assembly: GCF_009730915.1. Taxonomy (NCBI): domain Eukaryota; kingdom Viridiplantae; phylum Streptophyta; class Magnoliopsida; order Dioscoreales; family Dioscoreaceae; genus Dioscorea; species Dioscorea cayenensis. The sequence goes on from NC_052472.1 coordinate 20,699,455, forward strand.
GGTATATTTATGTGAAAGATGATATGATTCATTATATTCCTTGTGTATAGAATTTTTGGTTTCCATGGGTCAATCTACTTCAAATATACAACATGGATTCTGACAATGGAGTTGGACCCTCATGTCGATCCGAATGAATCAATCAGGAGTTGCAAATGGATCCGCCGGTTCACCAATCATTGACGGTTCTAGAACTGCTAAGCCTACGTTACCTTCATCAGTGGTTGTGAATGACTGACTTTTTCAATCTTTTCGACCTTGGTTCCGTAGGAGCAAGTCAGAAAGATTGAGAAATAGAACCATCTGATTTGATTCGTTCTCAACTCCGGGAGGAAGAACTGGTAATAGGAACAAAACCATCCGTTTTGGTTCTACATTTGTTCGAATAAAATGTTTAGCTAATTCCATGCGTTTAACCAAAAAATCCTTTCTTCTTCTAATTTTTCTATCTTCCCATTCATTTCCAGTTCCAGTCACCTCCTCATCTCCTAATTCCTTTCGATTCTACCAATGAATTGAGTTAGTATCGAACTTTGGTCAAATTTTACTTTGAGTATTGAACTTTGATTTGTATCATTTTAGTCATCTAACTTCAATTTCATTTCATCGTGAAGGTACCGAGAACTCTCTGGCATGATTTTACCAATATGGCTATCGGAAATGTTATCTCAGCGTTAGTTCATTGCGTCAACATGCTTATGTGTCCGTTCTACATCAACATTATTTTGGTGATGAAAGTGAAGGATTTTTTTGGTAAATGACCCAAAGAAGGAGTTGGGTCTCTCTTCTAGCTTCTATTTTTCATCATCAATAAGTTTCTCAATTTCATTTATCAATTCTATTTTCATCATCAATAAGTTTCTCAATAGCTTATATTTTTAGTGATCAGGACAATCCAATGATCTTTATTTGGACTATGTGTATATCTGCTCAATCTGCAAACTGCATAAGCAATGTCAGGAAGAGTACAGTTTCATCAAATACATTAAACTACCAATTACTTGTGCATATTCATTTTGAGAAACACTAAACCCCTTTATTCTTCCTTAAATGAAAAGCACTATCATATGGAGTTGAGACAGGTTTGCAATTAAATTGATTATATTTCTTTAATACTTTTTCAACATAATTTTCTTGTTAAAGCATTATTCCATCATTTGATTTAGAAATTTTAATTCCAAGAATAAAATGTGCTTCACCCATGTCCTTCCATGTCAAATTTAGATGCAAGAAAATCCTTTGTCTCAACTACTATTTCTAACGAAGTACCCAAAATAAGCATGTCATCTATATATAAACAAATTATAACACCCACATTGTTAGAAAATTTGCTTTAGATACATTTATCAGATTCATTTATAAAATAACCATTGGAAATTAAAACATGATTAAATTTTTCATGCCATTGTTTTGATGCTTGTTTGAGCCCATATAAAGATTTCATAAGTTTGCATACCTTATGCTTGTTGTTAGGAATCACATACCCTTCAAGTTGATCCATATATATTTCTTCTTCGAGATCTCCATTTAAAAAAGCTGTCTTAACATCCATTTGATGAATAATTAAATTGTTAATAGCAGCTAATGTAATTAAAATTTGAATGGAAGAAATTCTAGTAACAGGAGCATAAGTGCCAAAGTAGTCAATGTCTTTCTTTTGAGAATATCCTTTAGCTACTAATCTAGCTTTATATTTATCAGTAGACCTATCAGGTTTAACTTTTTCCTTAAAAATCCATTTGCAACCTATAGTTTTTGAACCAGGTGGAAGGTCTACCAAGTATGATTAGATAAAATTGACTCTAATGCACTATTAATAGCTTCTTTCCAAAACACAGCATCAATAGAGGTGATAGCTTGAGAATAAGATTGAGGATCATCCTCCACAAGAGATGTAATGAAGTCATTTCCAAAACTATGTTCTTTCCTAGTCCTTTTACTCCTTCTTAATTCAAAATCAGAAGCATCAACATTTACTGAATCAGTATTAGGATTAATATGAGGTGAATGTGCAATGTTATCAACGCATGATTTCAAAGGAAAAATATGTTCAAAAAAATCTGCATTTTTAGACTTCACAATAGTATTAGGTTCCATAATATCACTCATAATAACCATGAATCTATATGCAGCACTATTCAAAACATATCCAATTAGCATACAATCAAAAGTTTTTGGGGACCAATTTTCCTCTTTTTAGAATCCGGTAATAGTACTTTTGCTAAGCAACCCCAAACCTTGAGATATTTTAAATTAGGTGCATATCCTTTCCATAATTCAAAATGAGTTTTACTAGTTTTCTTAAAAGGAATTCTATTTTGAATATGACAAGCTGATAAAATGGCTTCTCCCCATAAATTATTAGGAGCGCCTGAACTAATTAACATAGCATTCATCATATCCTTGAGAGTTCTATTTTTCCTTTCAGCTATTCCATTAGAAAGGAGGTGAGTAAGGAGGAGTTGTCTCATGTATTATACCATGGTTTTCACAAAAGGTTTTCAAAATATTATCTTCATATTCTCCACCTCTATCTGATCTAAGTCTTTTGATTTTCTTATTTAGTTGATTCTCAACTTCATTTTTATATTTTATAAACATTTCACATGCTTCATCCTTTGATCTAAGCAAGTATAAAGCAGTATATCTAGAGTGATCATCAACAAAAGTAATATAATATTTCTTTCCTCCTCTAGTCATTGAATGTTTTAAATCACCTAAATTAGAATGAATTAAACCTAGTAATCCAGATTCCCTTTCAATAGTCTTACAACCTTTTTTGGTAGATTTAGATTCTACACAAATTTCACATTTATCAATTTTATTGGAATATGTCATGTTATGAATCAAGCCTAGTTCTTTCATTTTCTTGATGAATGAAAAATTCACATGTCCCAATCTAGCATGCCATAAATCAATTGAATTCACCATGTAAGCAGAAGCGGATGCTTTATTTCCATTGTTAATATTGAGTACATTGAGAATAAATAAACCCTGACTACAATACCCCTTCCCGATGAAAATTCCATTCTTAGACATTATTAATTTATCTGACTCAAAGGTGACTTTTATTCCAGTCTTTCCAAGCAGTGAGATAGATACTAGATTAGCACGAAGATCAGGGGCATGCAACACATCATTCAGAAATAAAGTTTTTCCTGATGTAAGTTTTAGAAGTACCTTCCCTTTTCCAAGAACCGGAGAAGGAGATGAGTCTCCCATGAATACTTGTTCCTCACCTTTGGCTAAAGGAATGTAGAATTGGAAAGCATTCCAATCTGCAGAAATATGTCTCGTGGCTCCAGAATCTATGATCCAGTCTTTTGCATCCGCCACCATAAGTGCTTGATAAACAACAGCTGCTATGACATCATTATTGCCTCCTTCCATTATGTTGACTTTAGCAATTGTCTCCTTTGGTTCTTTCTTGTAGTGATATTAAGATGCATAATGCCCCGGTTTGCCACAAACATAACACACACCTTTTCTTTTTGTTTGAAAATTCTGATTAAATTTGAAGCCATCCTTCTTATGCCCGTTGAACCTTTGTGCAGGGCCCTTGAATTTATTTCTGGTTCCTTTGAATTTCTTGGGATTCCTGTTGGAATTCTGTCTTTTGTTTGATTCTGCTTCAATAAGATTCACCTTGGATAAGAATTCTTTGATCTTGTCTGCATTATCCCTTTGATGATTCTTCTCTTTAATTCGGATATGTACAATGATGTCTTCAAGAGTCATGAGTTTCCTTTTATGCTTCAAGTTGTTTTTGTAGTGTTTCCAAGATTCGGGTAGACATTCAATGAGGAATCATGCAATGAATGCATCAGGTAAGATGATTTCTTCATTTTTCAGAACATTGACCAGAACATGATAATCATGAATTTGGGAAGATACATCCTTGTCTTAAGTCATATGGAAATCAGAGAAATTTCCTATTGCATAAATTTTATTCCCGGCATCTTCAACTACGTATTTCTTATGCAATGAATCCCATATTTCTTTTTGTTGTCTTGAGATCGCAGTAGATGTCATACAATTCATTTGAGAGTGTGCTGAGGATGGTATGATGACAGATCTTGTTTCCTTTCTCCCAGATTGGCAAGGTTTCCGCATAAGCTTCTGATGTTTGTTCCGGCTTTGCTTCAGTCAGAATATGTGCGAGGTTAAACATGTCTATCGCCGAGAACACCTTTCTGCTACCATCGTTTGAAGAACGTGCCGGCAAATTGATCAATCCTTGAGACGTCAAGAAGTAACTTAGCAGTGGTCATCGCATTTCTCCATTTGTTCTTAAGATTGATGGAAAATCTGATTTGTCATTGAAGAAGAAGTAAGAACGGGATGACAAAACAGGATGACTAAGGCGTGCAAGCGCACTGTCCTTTAAGAACAAATTCACCCCTTTTTTGCAGTACGATAGGAAATTACAGACGGCGTTGTTATTGAGGATTCAATAGTCAAATTCTCTGGTCGCGCACCAGAACAAAGAATCAACGAGTGCTCAGATTAAAGTTCAAGAGAAAAGAGGAAGAGAAAAGAAAAGCAATGATTAAATTTTGCAGATGGGTTAGGTTTTATAATTTACGGACAGGCAGCAATGCAGGGGGTCGTGGTAGACGAAGAGACTCGAAAATGGCCGGTTCTCGAAGAGTCATGGCGAAAGATGAAAAGCCATGGCCGGAACTGAAAAGCCGTTCACGGCAAAAATGCGCAAAAAATTAAATATGACGAAAGCGGTAAAAAGGTAAAACCTATTGCGTGACTGCACCCAATAAATCTGGTGCATTCGTTCGGATCAAAACCCTGAAATTTGCACCCCTGCCTGCGAGTAAGAGAGCATAACTACTATAGCAAGGTTAAAGGATAATGAATAGTACTATATATAAAGTGGGTGATGTTCTTATAGCTAGGCAATGTGGTACTAAACTTTGAAACAAATATGGGCCTAAAGTATATGGGCCCTCTAACATGGTGTACACATAACACAGTTTAGTCCTAAAAGTTCAGAGTATGATGGCAAGTGAGGTGGCAACTTTATTATTTGCTTCATTATGTAAGTGAGGTGCCATTATCAAAGCATCTACATCATCCTAAATTTCTCTCAAACCCATTGTACTACTCCCATAATCTAACCACCAGAATCTAATTCCTTCCCCATGTAATACCATTTCCTTTGCCATGCCTATAATTTCTAATTTAGACACTTATATGCACAATAGTAGTCAGCATTAATATTTTCTGCTATTTTACGGTCATAGAACTTGTGCACATCACCAATTGTCTAATACAATTTTACTGTAAAGTACTCTGTGTTTGGTGTTGAAATAAAATTGTCCAATTGCTATTAAATTAGCTAACCCAGGAGCCTGGAAATAAAATTAATTTGTATACTAACATACAAACAATTCCAAGATGGTAAGTTATTTACTTCAACATTGTTTCTCCAACTTACATTTTATATGGTATGATTGAAGGAAAAGAAAAAGGGAACAAAAACCACAAAGTCTAGGATGAGAGAAAGTGAAACTAACTACATATTTCAGTAGATATCTTTATTTCAAGATTCTTAAACAATTTGACATGGATTATAGGTGGCATAAAGTCTAGGATGAGAGAAAGTGTTTAATACACACAAATAATAATAATAATAATAATAATAATAATAATAATAATAATAATAATAATAATAATAATCAATTGAATTAAAATAAAAATGTTTTACTCATCATGTGCAATCTAATATGTTTCTATTAATAATCATGTAAAATTGTTAGAACAAGTGAGTAATAATATACAGTTCTCTACAAATCAGTAAAGGACCCTTCATAAGGTAAAAAACCGATGATAATTAACAAGTTGCCATACATACATAGATACATAATTAATATATATATATATACTACCACTTTTTTTTATCAATTATCCTATTCATTTTAGTATTGGTGGTACAGTTAGGTTCTTCAAATGACCCTTTACCGCAAATGTAGAGACTCTAACAAATAAGAAGCTATATATCAATACTTCTCATTATATATATATATATACATATACATATAAATATGTATGTGTGCTCTCTTCAACACTTGATATATACTAAGTTGACAATGTTATTGATGACATCACATATAATAAATATAAGGCAAACTTCTTAAAACTACATTTAATTTTTACTTTGTATCAACAATTGAAATTCACAAGCAATGAATATTTGATAATTAAGAATGTGTACATTTTTCTTGTTGACTTAATAAATGTGAAAAGGTCAAATATAATGTATATATCCATGGTGCATGAGGCCGTAAGAAGGAAATGTAGGGCTTCTTTTTCTTCAAAAATTCACACTAGAATAAATTTTTACAACAAAAAATCTGGAAGTGTAAGGCATTGCTGCAATTGATGAACATTTCATCTATCCAAAATTTGGTTTTACAAATAAACTATAACCATAAACTCAATCTTCAATTCAATTAACAAGCCAACTTATACTAACTTGATGGTTCCTTTGATGGTGGTCTTATCACCCAGTCAACTTTCATGTTGCACCAAGTGCTCTCCCAAGTTCTTTGTCATTCATCGTCAGTTACGTGAGATTCTCTAACCACCGAACTGTAAATGTTGGTCTGAAAAGGAAGACGATGCCTTCGACCTTAGAAGGCAATGGATTGATGAGTCGGCTACCAGCTGAGTGGCATGGGGGTTTTGCTCGAGTGGAAAAGAAAGGGAAAAAAAGGGAGAAAAGCAGGAAGATGGTGGGGGACAATATAGATTTTTAAATGGCTTACGTTGCTTCTGATGTGGCATGGGAGTGGGCCATATGACAGTTAATGTTGATGTGGCACAGGCACATAAGCATGCTGATATAATGAACTAACGCTGAGATAACATTTTTGGGAGCCACGTCAGTAAAATCCTATTTGAAAGCTCTCCATACCCGCTCGGTGAAATAAAATTAAAGTTGAGTGTCTGAAATGATATAAATCAAAGTTCAATGCTCAAAGTGAAATTTGACCAAAGTAATTCGGCACCCACTCATGATGTATATATATTTATCCTATGCAGTTGAAAATGTTGTAATTGTGAAAATTAATTTTAAGGCCTCTTACTATTCCACTATACCTCTAAGCACTTAAATTAAAAATGTGCATCCATGTAAGCACTTAAATTTGGATATGCACCCGCATAAAAATTTATGTATTTCAAATATATATATATATATATATATATATATATATATATATACTCATAAGAAAGTTTATACTTGAGGTAAAACTTTTTTATATTGTATCAAACTATGAACCTTTTCATTTTGGGGTCCAAACTTCAATTTGAATCAAAATGGTTATCCAACTTTAATTTTATTTCACTGGGTAATCACCCGAGGGAATACGATCTATTTTCAATGATCTGATGTTGAAAATTTTTTGTCAGCAGATGAGATAAAATTGCCAGCTGGATGGACAGTGTGTCATGTATGTCCTGATAGAGAATTCCGGCATATACATCATTAAAAAAAGTCCAGAATCTCTTGGGTAACCATTTGATAAAACAATATTGAAGTTAGGTAACTGTTTTGATTCAAATTGAAGTTTGGATCCCAAAATGAGAAAAGGCCATAGTTTGGTACCCTGCCAAACAATTTACCCTTCATAATTGCTTTTATACCTCTATAACAATTAATATTTATGGCCTAACTATATAGTGTTCGTTTCATTAATCCATGCACTCCCTTGACATTAATATTTGCATATGCACCCCTATAATTGTTATTTACATTTGCAACCTTGTAGAAATTAGGTTTGCATGGATAAAAGTTCCTATTTTCATGTATATATATACCTTTGTAAAAGTGTATCTATGCATATATAATTCTGTAAAATATAACTTTTGCAGGAATCCTTCATCAATTGCTTTCAATGGACAACCCAATTGTATGACCCAAGAGTGCAAGAGGGAGGGAAAGGGTTTGAATCCTTTCCTCGGCAATATTATCCATGTATTGTTCATGCACTATAGACTTGGGTCAAGTACTATTTCTATATTGTTCACCATTTGGGTGAGGGTCCTCTGTGGGAAAACAATGGTTTCCAGCCCTCTAGAGTTACAGGACAGAGAGATTTTTTTAGGGGTCTATAAGCTACCGTAACTGGTGCACAAACGTACCTGTTTATCCCTTTGATAATCTCTTAAATGGGGGTCGAGGTACTTGTTGCCTATTAGTCGAAAATAAAAAAATAAAAAAATTGTTGTGAATGACTAACTTTTTTTAATCTTTTTGACCTTGTTTCTGTAGGGAGCAAGTTTGAAAGATTCAGAAATGGAATCATTTAATTTAATTCGTTCAAGAGATGATGATTATCTTTGAGTGATTCATTTGTCAATCGATGCTCCTATTCCACTCATAGTCACTAAATGAGAAGAATATATTATGTAGCATCTATATCAATAATTTAAGAATTGTATACATCATTTGTTTGATCTTTTGTTAGTGCCACCCGTAATACTAAACGTACAAAATAATATGTTCATCATAAAGAGATAATAAAAACAATATTGTTATGAAATATACTAAGCATATATGTGATTAAAAAAGTGCATATTTTCATATACATACTATTAAAAATATATATGCATGTACATCTTTATAAAATGTATACACCTATATAGGTTTGCATGTGTGCATACCTCAGATATAAATTATATTAAGTAAATACACCAAAGATCATATAAGTAAACAACCGCTTTTAGAAATGAAATATACAAATGCTTTTTATGTTACACCATGAGCTCGAAGCATCAACAAATGGGCATATACCTACAAGGTTGTAACCAAGTAGGTACGCAAGGCCACAGTACCTGTCTCACACTAGAGAAAAACTGTTGTACCCAGTCCAAATTTGGACCTATGATTCTCTTATTTTCTGTGAATGCATTAGGGTAAAATGGTCATTTTGCATTAATAGATTTTTACTGGATTGCACAGTTGGTTATGTGCGAAATTTCTGCCAAAAACAGGGGGCAATTCGGTCATTTGGATTTTGTTTCCATTCTTGTGTTAGAGGGGCAATAGAGTAATTTAGAAAAGAATAAAAAAACATTGTAGCAGCCCATTACTATAGTTAAACCGACTGTTCACTGTAGTTTTTTTGCACCCTAGCATCATTAATTACGCCTCAGATGGTGCCCGAGATCATGTAGCAAAAAAATGACACTTTGTAGCAATCCAACAACATGTAGCAGGGCCGAGAGTTAAAATCAAAAATCTTTTTCTCTTCCTTCTTCTTTTCCTTCTCCTTCTTTGTTTCTCCATGCCGACCGAACCCTTAAAATCCCTAACTATTTCCGCAACCAATTCCGGCGAACCAACACCAAAAATTTATTCCCCACATCCTCTTGAGTAAGGTAAGAGCCTTTATCCAAGTTTTTTACCATGTATTTCTTCCGTATTTTTCATTGTATTCATTGTTTTAGAAACCTAGACCAAAACCTTAGATTTTCCAAGATTTGTGGGAGTTTTTGGGCTTAAAATGAAGCCCTTGATGTTGTCAATTGTTATTCATGAGAATTGTGGCAAAATTTCATTGTTTGATGTTGTAAAATGAGAGAAAACCATTTGTAAGGTTCGGGTTTTACTGTAGCATTCCCGACGTTACTGTGGCACCGGAAAACTTTGGCCTTTTATTGTATTTCTTTGATCCAAATTGAAGCTTTTCATTCATTGAACTTATTGGAACTAGGTTTACTTCATTCCGAGGTCGTTTGGGTCCAAAATGACAATGTTTTGCCCTAAAACCCTAAGGTTTCGTATTAGACATGTATAAATGCATTTGCATGCATTTTCTTTTAGCTATCATGCTTGTGTTCATTAGTATTTGGATTCCCTGCTTGTATCTAGGGTGGCGAGCACCTCAAAGGGAAGGAAACCGTGATCGATGTCTTGCGTCTCCATGCGAGGCAACATGTCTTGTGAGTGGGTTATGTTGAATGCACAATTCTAATTGAATATCGAAAATATTTTAATTGTTTTCTGAAATGATTTCCATGGCTTTATCATGTTTTTAAATCACTATTTCATGGATGAGAAGAAAGTATAGATGACCGCTAGAAACTATGTTTTTATTTGGAATGACTTGTGGTTTTACTCTACGAAAAAAATCATGAGAACGCTTACTAAGGACATACATGTTTGGTGGATGAATGGAAATTGTTGATTATTACAATGAGTTCATTAAGCTTATGTGTTATAAGTGAAATTAATTATGTATGTTCAATGGATGATTTAATCTCCCTAGTGATGTATAATTTCTAAAGTTTTGAGGCATAATGTGATAAATATGGTACATGGAACCTGATGAAACCTTGAATGCTAAGGTATATAATTACACTTATGTTGAAATTGATGAAATTTGTTCTTGTAAGTATACTGTAGAGTGCTTAATTATAGTTGATCATATTGTGGTATATATATATACATATATCGGGTGGATGTCAATGATTATGATTATTATTTTAAATGGAATTTCTTTAGAATGTTGATGATGAATAGCTTGAGTTATATATATGACAAGTGTTGAATTGCAAAAACTGAATATTCTTGTGAATTTCTAATAATAGTTTGATTTAATACTCCTAAGAGGAGATAGTGAACTTGTGAGTATTTTGACAATGGGATTATTATAGATGAAGCAAATATTAATGTTGAGGTAATGGCACTATGATAAGGATCTAAGACCTTGTTGAGTATAAGAAATGGTTGAATAGTAAAGACTTGTGAAAGTAAATCACGATGATGCGTAAAGAAGGATTTAATCAATATATATTAGTGCGTGAGATTATAGGTGATGAGATGAACATATTTTTCATGACTTGTAAGGTATTTAGAGGTTGTGATTAATTTGGACCTTGGGGATTAATCTTGTACTTTGAGGAAAAATTAGTGGTGAAGAAGAGAAAAGTTTGGAATGATCCTAAGTAACTTGAGGTTTAACTAGACCAAAAAGCCATGTTTGTTACGACGATTTTTTTATTGTATTTCAAACTTAATGTTTCCTTTCTACCTTATTGGTATTTATTTTTAGAAATGGTTTTGTAAAACCTTTCACTTGTATAAAGCATGCTTTTTGATATTTATGATTATGAAAACAAAAGGGTTTTTATTTCTGAATGGCATGTTCTTCTAGATTGTGGATATTATAATGCGTTTAATATTGGCTGGTTTTATTGTCTAAAGCAATGCTTCAGAGCTTCGCATATTATTGTGTTATTCTTGGCATTTGGACAGAAATGTTTTTGAATGTATTGGCACATCGGGATTGGAATACTTTTTGAAAGTTTATATGCATTGCTATGCTTTGGCTTTGGATTTGTGAAAATAATGTTTATTCCCGATATGTGAATGCTTGTCATGGATAAGGACCCTGTGACATGAGTGATTCAGATTGTATTATTGCTACAGCTATATGTTGGTTTTGGATGGTGACGGCGGGCTAAGGCCCGACTCTCTGCGATAGTGGGTCCCAGCAGGGCCGGCCTTTAGAGGTGGCGTTGTGGACCTGAGTGTTGATTTGTCCAGATCAGGTGGGAGCGTAGAGCCCTGATTGGATGATACATCGGGATCTCGGGGTCACCACACGGGACCCGGTGGAGCCCAGCGTCGAAAGGTCGCGAAGACCTTGGCGGTTCTCAACTTAATCACGGGCGGCTAATGTTGGAAGAGTATTTTTAGGCCATTGCTTATTTGATCGAAATTTTTATTTGTTTAAGTTGGTATGTCTACTCATTTTGGGAACTTATATCCAAGTATTTGTTTTATACATGTTAAGGTTTTTGTCGATGCTCGTGAGAACCTATGTTTTGGTTTTAAATACCAAGGTTTCTTATATTACACTTTCATTGTGTGGAAATTGTGAAGCGTTCGGTTTACTTATGTTATTGTAAAATGTGTTTTATTGTGTTTCATCGATTTGTTTTTGATATTACATTAGATTTGTGCTAACCCATTCATTTTGAGTGACTATGGTTTACTCACCCCTCCTCACTTCGAGTTTTAGTGGTTTGGGTCGTCATAGCGAGGCAAGTGTTAGCGATTTGCATTCAAGTCGGGAGTTGTTTATTTATTGTAGTCGAGGTTTCATTGTATGAGTCGCGGTGGATCCACTAGTGTTCTTAACTTTCATGTAGCTGTGATTTGTATATCTTTCACTTTCTTGTTGATTCTTGGTGAAAGTTTTGCTTTTAGTACCTTTATTATTGTGGTGTTGTTTTAGCGAGGGAGTTTGTGAGCCTTGCGATGACTCGAGGTTGAGTGGTGTGTGTCCCTCCTCGGGATCGTCGCGGCGGTTGTCACGTGGCGGGCCCGCGGGTCGGGACGTGACAAAAACATCTAACAGAAGTACTTATTCCAAAAGCAAAGAGAAGCTACAATGTTTGAAATACAACGAAATCAAATAACAATAATAATGTCTGACATAACAAATAAACAAAAACAAGAAGATTTAAGTCCACATCAAAGGCAATTTATTAACCACAACGTGCCATCCTTTTTCTTCACAAAGAACACTAGAGCACCCCATGAAGAAACACCGGGCCAAATAAAACCCTTCTCAAGAAGTTCGTTAAGTTTTTTCTTCAGCACTTTTAATTTAGCAGGTGCCATTCTATAAGGAGCTTTAGAGATGTGGTGGGTTCCTAGAACTAAATCGATAACAAATACCACTTCTCTGTCCGAAGGTAAAGCATGGAGATCTTTGGGAAAAACATCCGGAAACTCGTTGACCACTAGAATATTCTCCAACATTGGTCCTTCTAATTTTGGTTCAACCACTATTGCAAGAAATCCCGAGCACCCACCTAAAAGTAATTTCTGAGCTTGTAAGGCGGAAATCACACGAGGTGGTGACGCAAAATCACTCCCATAAAAGGTGAACTCTGCTTCTCTAGGGATTTTAAAGACTACCCTTTTTGTATGATAATCAACTATACATAGCATGGTAAATGGACAGAAAATTCATTCCCAAAATAATATCAAAGTCACTCATGCTCATAATATGTAGACAAGACAGCAACTCATGACCAGCAATAATTGTTGGATAATTCTCATAGGCTTTATCAAGAACAACATCTACTCCCATAATGCTAGCAACACACAAATCATATTCCACAGCTATAACAGGTAAAGCATACTTTTTAATGAATGCAGATGAGATAAATGAATGTGTAGCTCCGGAATCAAATAATACACAAGCATATGCTAAATAAACTGATAAGGTACATGACACCACTGCATTAAAGGCGTATGCATCCTCTTGAGTCATCGCATAAACATGGCCCTGGGTCTTTGGCCTTACCGCCTTCTGCTGAGTTGAGGAAGTTGGCTACTAACTGGCTACCTCTTTCCCTGCACGGTGACCTGAAGATGTTTGAGGCTTAGGTGCTGACATATGCCTCGAATTCTACACACTAGATGCCCTCTATGCTCTAGAAGACTACTGTGGGCACTCAACAATATGATGCTCCAAACTAGCACACCTAAAACAAGCCCTAGTAGTATGTCTACAACCTGTAATTGCATATACACCTCTACAAATAGCATATCTCTCGCTATAACAAGAAGGAACAAGTCCAAACCCTCGAGATCACTGTGATGGTGGCCAGTCAACTATCTGAGATGCATCTCATCTCGCCTCCAACCTAGGTTCTCCTCCACTTCCAGACTGACTGTTCCTCTAATTGTCAAAGTTTTTGTCCTTCTTTTTCTGTAACTTTCAATTATGATCTCTAGGATCACTCCAGATAATGTCCAAGGACTTGGCAAAACTTACAACTTCTATATAACTAGTCAAGCGTAAGGTGGCCAACCCCCTACGAATGTGTGCCTATAATCCTCCCTCAAAATGTTGTGCCCTGCTTTGATCATCATCCACCATCTTCGAAGAATATTTGGAAAGTATGTCAAACTCCAATTTATACTCGTCGACTGTCCTGCTGCCTTGAGTAAGATTGATGAACTTTTTCTCAAACTAGACCATCTCATCCTTGATGAAGTATTTGCAGAAAAGAGCATCTCTCAATTACAACCAAGAACAAAATGTGAAACTCCCCTTGGTACCAGTGATTTGTTAGACCTTTGAGCATGTACACACCAAACTTAAGCTTCTCTTCTTTAGTACATTTCATCACAGCAGAAGCCTTCTCTATTTCTTCTACCCAGATTTCCACTTCATATGGATTAATAGTACCCTCGAATGGTGGTGGACCAGATCTTTTGAATTTCATGATGGTCTTCTCCTTAGGCTAGCTCTTGAGGGAAGGGTGGAGGAGGAGGAGGAGGTGCTGGTCTGGTGCTGATACCTATCATTGTCTTTGATCACACACCAACCATTCCAGTTCTCAAACCAAATCCAATAGAGTTTCATGGTTGTTAACCCCATCAGTCCCTTCTTTAGCAGGAATTTCACTGGCATTTGAGGTCCGTCTAAGCAAATCAGCAACACTTCTACTAGCAGTTCTACGGGAGAGGCAATTTGCAAGGTAAACCCAATTGGAATCAAACAAACACATACAAAGTGGCCCTATCAGATCAACTAGCATCTAAGAATGTCAAGCTAAACTCGAGTCAAATAGCCCTATCACACTAAATCAGAAGATTCTGCTTGGAATACTAGGATCAAAACTAACTAAAAACAAGGGCTCTGATATGACTTAAAATTTTCACGCCTCAAGCATCGACAAACGACAGCATACCTATAAGGCCGTTACCAAATAGGCACGCAAGGCCACAGTACTTGTCTCACACTAGAGAAAAACATCTAACTGAAGTACTTATCCAAAATCAAAGAAAAGCTACAATGTTCGAAATACAACGAAATCAAATAACAATATCAATGTCTGACATAACAAATAAACAAAAACAGGAAGATTTAAGTCCACATGAATGGAAATTTATTAACTCACTAAATAACTAGACAACAATTTGTTTAACGACCCTGCTAAGTTGTCCATCACTCAACCCTACTCCTGATCTGAAAGAGAAAGAGAACAACTTAATGAGCTTGGGATCCTAGTAAGCAACTACTAAAAATATCGGGATCACATAAAGTTCAATAATTTCAAAAACATACTCAGGTGTGATATTGTGCAATAAATATCAGAATAAAACCCAAAAATTAGAATATTTCAAAACAAATATGATTTATCAAAAGCACGAGCATATAAGTCTCCCAAATAACTAATGCCAAAACAAAACGTCAAAATTCATTTGTTTAAACTTGGTAACCCAAGTCAGAATGTCAGAGGTCGTTATTCTACACAGATGAAACGGTGTAAAACTATAGTTTCTATGTCAGAAGTACATGTTAACACGATCAGTATTTAAACCCCAGTAATAGAGTTAGTGCATAATTAAAAAGGGACTAAATTTCTATGCCAAAATATTTCATGTTCGCAAAATAACATGTATCAAATTCAAGACCGACCAAGTACATAGAAATCAGCTAAGCAAAAATTTCAGTATTCGTATAATCCCTTTTCATATCAAATAATCAATTATTTAAACTTGAACTGACAATTTATAAAAAATTATCAAATAACATAATAATCCATATAACTAAAAAATATAATTAATCAGAATACAGTATATATATATATCTATATATAATTTTATGCAATTCAAGGAAATGTAAATAATCATAAATTAAATAAATAAAATAACTCAGAAAAGATATCATAAATCCGCATATTCTAAAAAAACAAAATGAATAAATAAATAACTAAATGAGCCAAGTTAACATAAAATCCTAAATAAACAAAATATTATAAATTAAATAAATAAAAAAAATGAATATAGTAAATGCTAAAAGTAATGATAAACATACCCACATGCAAATGTAAGAATCTAAACCTTTGAAAGTATAATCCAAATTAATTAAATAATTATTTAGATCATTCACAAAAATCAGGATTTTACATATACATTTGTATACAGATTTATATGTAGTTTACTTCTTAGAGAAAACCCCCAAGCTTTTGAACCCACTCGGACACTAAGATTAAAATTTGAACAGAGGCCCTAAAACATGAGCATTACATCTTACATAGATTCCAAAGCATAATTATAAGATAACCATTGGATAACAAACATTAAGCTTTTAAGGCACTAAAAACCAAATGCATAGCCAAGGATACCACTACAACATAGAACAGCTAGTGGCGCCAACAATTCAGTCAACTATTTCACAGGGTTGTGCAATGAACTAACTTTTATACTAACAAGCAAACAACCTAAAACAAATTAAAATTATATATATATATATATATATATTAAATCCTTAACCCATCAATTTATTATATATATTATGTGTGTGTTAAGTTATTGGACGCCAGCACACTGGAATCCAATTCCATATTCAAATGAAAAAAAGAAATTAGAAAAATCTGATTTTCCCAAACAAAGGATAATGCTTTTAAATCATAAAGAACTTGTGCATGAACGAAGGCAACACCAAGCTCACAAATCAATGTAGATAATTCACTGCATAGCATCCCAAATAAAAAATTCACGTCAATGGTTGGTTTAATCCTAAGATATTCATACCACTAAACGCATAACATAAACCCCCATACAAAAATATCAAACAAAACCCTTAAGAAAACACTTCCTTTTTGCAATCAAATCAAAAGTCAACACACCAGCAAAAGCTAAATAAAGAAAACCATATCAAGATCCAGAAAACAACAATGAAAATTCTATAACTTGACTAAAGATTCAAGGAAAAGGATGCTTACCTCAACAATAACAGTGAACCAATTCTTAATGACGAAACCCTTCTCTCGTCCTCGCCTTTAACACCACCTGGAAATAAGGGAAGAAAGATGAGGCTAGATCTCTCTATTTTTCCTAAATTGTGATCTAAAACGGATAAAAAACAATAAAGCACTTAAATGGATCCAAATTCTCGAACTTTTGAATTAGGAGAGGAATAAAAGATAAACTATCCCTTTTAAAAAGATGGTACAAAGATAAATTTTTTGTGAAGACATGCATACACCAAAATTATTTTTCTTATAGATATATCTGTAAATTTATCGTGGGTTTATACAAAATATATATTTCAGCACACCAATTAACTCCTTCCAATGCTTCAACCGAAGATACTGAAGAGCGACGCCATCAATCACATTGTACATGACATCATTCCTGAAGATATTTGCATTGAAGTCCATGTGTCCACAAATATAGTTATGCGCAGCCCAATGATCTAGCCCAAGCATAGGAAACCTGTTCAAATCCCTGGTGATGTTCCTGCTATTATTTTATGCAATCATATACCTGATTCTAGCTATTCTAAGTTTCTGGAGAGGTTTGAAAATATTTCTCTCCGACACTGGACTCGTTAGAATGTGGTTTTGGAGTTCATTTTCTCTCCCTTGTTCCTGCAATCGGGTTGACAAGTCCGGTTCTACGTCGCTGACAGTTTGATTTATGAATTGTTTTTATCAGGTAGAATTCTCTGTCGACTACGTGCAACATGGATTCTCGTACTGGTCTCCTGATTACTGCACCACAAGCTGAAAGTGGGATATATGTTTGGGAGTTAGTTAATCCCCTATATTTCAAGTTCATTGAACATCACCAACGGCCATTTGGTAGACCATATGACATTGTTATGGTTCAAATAAAGTTCAACTATATTTTGAGGAGGGCAATTCAGATCCACAACTGCTGGTTCACTTTCTTATTTTTTACCACCCTACATCCGAGTGCCTATGATTTCCTCTATGTATTTTAGAATCGTGTATTGTCGTTTCTATGTAATTTTGGTGTGATTTCCGTTAACAATGTAATTCATGCCGTGTCTAGCTTTGTTAGCAGATTGGACCAACATGTGCTCGATGTAGAGATGGATTTTAATGTACAATACAATATTTATTAATATATTTGTTTTACCTCACTTCTCTTTATTTTTCTTATATGTTGGTATTATAGATGCATAATTTTATCTTGTTTATACATGTATATTTTCTTTTATACTTTACTTTACATACAGGTATTTATTCTATGTACGGTTCTTTTGTGTTCTTCTCCTGGACATGAATTGTAACCTAGATGAGTATTTATTTACTTGTACTATGGAAGATATCTTTCCTATATGTATTTTGAATTATTTTACTTATTGTATTTGTTTTTATTTCTAATCTTTCATTTTCAAATTCCAAATACGGGTAATGATAAATTGGATATGTCAGGATTGATGGGTAATCGAACCTACTTAAATACCTATTGTTTTCAATTATGAGATCACAAGTAGTACTTATTTTTATTTTATTTACCGGGTACTACATTTTTTTCCTTTTAGTATTTTCTATAGCCTTTCTAAGTTGTTTTTCCTTTTGAGGTTGTTTTTATTGTTTGCTATCAGTTGTTTTTCTTTTTCTGTGTTAGGCGCCATTACTGTTCACCGATCTGAGAGAATAGGACTGAGGGTGGGGATGTAGCCACGTGGATGGTGATGGGATAAAGGCTTTAGATAACGTGGATCCAGGTGGGAGACAACAAGCCAACAGAAGGATGGTTGCGGGGACAGGAGGGATCCATGGTGCACCACTCCATCTCAGGCTCTCCACAGATGGTGGCAACTTTTATTTGAATAACGGTTGCTGATTGGGCCACGTGGTGGTGGGTCCGAGGGGCGGCCATCCAAAATATAATGTGACAAGTACAATAAAGAATCCAAAAATTTAGGGCAAATTATCCATTAATTTGATCATCGCAAACATATTAACATTCTTCCACAAATTTAGGAATTTTACACATGAAAAATTATAGGTTGAATTTCAAAGTGCGCAGACTGAAAGAGGCGAAAGGCCATGGGGAGAGAGAGCGTCGAGAAAAAAAAATAAAGGATCAGTTTTGATGGTTAAACCTATTACTATTTATTATTATTATTACTATTATTATTATTGTTATTATTATTATTTTGTAATAATTTTTAAATTCAAAAAAATACCACATCAAGTACAATGTAAAAAAAATAAAATGATTGTTGCCAATTTATATATAAAAAAAACCACATCAGAAAAAAAAAAAACAATCTTTCTAACATTAACTCTCTTTATATTTTGAAATAAGAAGGTAAATAAAGAAAAAAAAACATAATGTTTATTGTAGTGATTAATTAAACCTTTCAAGGAAAAGAAAAAAAAAAATTAGCAATTCAACTTTCCCTTATATCCTCCGCTGGCACATTTATATGCTCACCAAGAAAACAGTACTCTAATAATTGAACCTTCCAATGATCCAAGCTCGTCTCTCTCTCTTTATTGATCTACTTTAATTTAAAGCATTCACTCTTAGTCTTCAACTTGAACTAGCATTCCATAGAATACAAACAGAGGTCAAGGTGTAAGCAATCTCTAGTAGTACTACAGCAGCTGCATCATAGTGTCTAACGAGTTGAAGACGTTCAATATGGAAGAAGATGAGCCTGTGAGCCCTACTGGACAGTACTTCAATAGCTCTGTGCTCTCTGTAAGCATCCTCGCCTTCTTCGAGTTCGACAAACCTATCGATGATTCTCCAGCCATCGTCACCCTTGAGAACTCCTTCTTGCCCATTAACCCTCGGTTCTCTTCCATCATGGTACCTTCTTTTTATTTTTTTCTTTTTTTCTTTTGTCATCTCTGTGTTAGTTTTCTCCATTTTGAGTTTTTGGTTTTGCAACTTTGCATTGATATATCATCCAAGATAAGAATTTGTTCTCTATTTATATCAAAAATGGTATCAGAGAAACTCACTAACAGTTACTGTATGGTAATACATACAAGTTTCATGGGTGTATTCGAAAAATAAACTGAAACAGACGATGTTATCGCACTAAATGTATGGTACAGGGTATAGAGTAACATCCATTGCTTCTTAAGGTAATTAATTACAAAGTGCATAATTGGATCCCCGGGACCAGAATTCAGTGCCAACCAATCTCTTCAATGGCAATGTAATGATTTTCACTGTTTTACTTTTACCTCATATATAGATCATGTCATTATTTACTTACTAATACTGGAACATTAACTTGATGCCAAGTAGGTGAAAGATGAGCATGGTGTCCAAAATTGGAAGAGAGTTAACGTCAATCTGGAAGAGCACGTAAAAATTCCTACATTTCCTTCTGGCTTAGAATCCTACGATGAGTACATGCAAGAGTATATATCAAAGATAGCAATGGAGCCATTCTCACAGAACCGGCCTTTATGGGAACTCCACCTCATCAAGTACCCTACAAAGCATGCAGAAGGAGTCATGGTGTTCAAGCTTCACCATGCTCTAGGAGATGGTTTTTCTCTCATGGGTGCTCTCTTTTCAATGGTGCAACGAGCTGATAAACCTTCACTCCCACTCACATTCCCTTCATCTCATGCAAAGCCTCAGAATGATAATGATCATGGCAGCACCATCTGGGAAACACTGTTCAGTGCTTTCAGTGTTGGGGTTAACACCATATGTGACTTTGGCTGGAGCTTCTTGAAAAGCACATTGATTGAAGATAATAAGACACCTATAAGGTCTGGTGATCCAGGCGTTGAGTTCCGGCCTATCACCATCTCCACTGTAACCTTCTCCCTTAATGATGTTCGCCGAATCAAAGCTAAACTTGGAGGAGTAAGTAACTAAGAACATGAGAGAATTTATGCAAGTCATTAAAATGATGTATATAAAAAGCTACTAAGTTTTACTCATATATATAATGATTCTTGGTTTGTGTGCAGACAGTGAACGATGTGATGAGTGGTATAATATTCTATGGCACGCAACTGTATCTTCATACTGCAAGTAAGAGCAGCAGTAAATATTCAAAGGTGACAGCATTAGTGTTGCTCAATACTAGAGTCATCAGTAACTACCAGAACTTACAGGAGATGACAAAACCTGATGCTAGATCTCCATGGGGGAACCAATTTGGCTTCATTCATGTCTCGGTACCAAGTTCCACAGAAGATCTTGAGAAAGGAAACCCACTGGATTTTGTAATGAAAGCAAGAGAGACTATTAACGCTAAGCGGAACTCATTGGGTGTGTTTCTCACTGGCAGACTATTGGAAATGTTGAGAAAAATCAGAGGTCCAGAGGTAGTAGTTCATGCATCACCATCATTAATTCCTCTGCTTGTGTTCATAATGGTGTTGTTAATGATGTAATTAATTCAATTTTTCATTATGTCTTTTCAGGTCACTGCTCAGTATGTTCACTCAACGCTCAAAAACACAAGCATGACAGTTTCAAATTTAATTGGACCGATGGAGCAAATGCAGATCGCGGGCCAGAATTGTCGGGGCCTTTATTTCATGGTGGTTGGTGTTCCGCAGGTAAAACTGTAAAAAAGAATTTTATTTTTTTTTTAATTTATCATATTAAATTATTTGATAAAAAATTGTTTAAAATATTTCTGAACATGTATTACACTTGCAAATATACCTGTCCATATACATCTTCGTCTTCAGATTAGTTTTGGATTGACATTTTTATTAATGGTTCTAATTGATTTCTCTTTGCATGTGCATGTGTTTAGAGCCTTACTATAACCATGGTGAGTTACAAAGGAAAAATCAAGGTGGCCATGGGAACAGAGAAAGGTTTCATTGATTCTGAACTTTTGGTGTCATGCATGGAGAAGTCATTCCAAAGGATCTTCACAGCCTCTGGTGCCAAAACTTGCTGATTTTTTTTTTCTTCTTTATTTTATTTTTATATTTATATTACCAAACTGAAATTGGATTATGGTGTGTGATGCTGTTCTATTTATGTTTAATAAAAGTATTGTTTGCTGTGACACGTGGCGTGCATCCTACCGCATAACCTTTCTATCCTACAGTCTGCAACACTCCAATCTTTAGGGTTTTGCTATAAATAGGTGAAGTCCAAAACCAAAACCTAACACAACTCAAACTCACTAGCAAAGCAGCCAATTCTTTTTCTCCTCTTTCTTCTTTTTTCCTTCTTTTTTTATTGTTTTCTTCTCGTTTGATTTCTTAGTTTTCGAGGGCTTTGATGAAAAACTTCCAGTTGGTATGATCCAAGCTTCTTTCTGAGCCTTCTTTCTGTCTTTCTTGTCTCCTAAAATTTCCAACAGAAACAGCAAATGCTGTGTCTGCTCCAAACACCTGCTTTTTTTTAAAAAAAAATTTGTTTTTATATAATTTTATTCAATTCTCTAGAACTTAAGTTTAAAAATAAATAAAATACAGAATAAATTTACGGAAGTATTATTACTTACTCATGCACATTTAAAATCCTAACAAATATATAGTTTTAATTAAGATAAGATTTATTAAAAAAAAACGAACTAGAGAAATACATATATATGAATGAATTATCAGCAATGCTTATAAAAATGGAAACTTATTTATTAGAATCAGCCAAGTCAAGTCAAAGGTGTTAAGAATTGAGACTTGACAAGATGACTCATCCTTTATTAAAAGAACTTGGCCAATATATTGCCTTACAGATTTAACCGAAAATAAGATAGAACTAAATAATCAAACATAACTTATCTAAAACAAATCAAATAAAACAGAAAGTCTTATCTTATCTATAAAGCTTATCTTATCCAGAACAATTAACAAACTATGAATTTAAACTTTCTCTTCATTCCCTCCCTTAAACTAGTTCTCAATTGCAACTAGTTTAGATCAGGAAATTGACAAACCCCCATCTGACTCCGAAACCTTTGAAAAACATCTAGTGTAAGAGGCTTTGTCATCACATCCGCTAGTTGATCTTGTGTTCCACAGTAAATCATCTCAATTGTTCCAACTTGCGTGAGCTCCAGAAGAAAATGGAAGCGTACATGTATGTGCTTGCTTCAACCATGTAAAATTGGGTTCTTCGATAGCTCAATTGTAGAGCTATTATCACAAAGAATTGTAGTACACCTACTTTCCTCTAGACTTAGTTTTTCAAAGATCCTCTTCATCCATACAGCTTGACTGGCATAGGCTGCTGCAGCTACGAATTCTGCTTCAGTGGTTGATAGTGTAACTATGGACTGTTTCTTTGAAGACCAAGCCACCGCTCTAGAACTTAGCATAAAGACATAACCCGATGTACTCTTCTTGTCTTCTATATCTCCTGCATAGTCACTATCTGTATATCCAACTAAATCTTTACAACCTCCCTTCTTGTAGAAAATTCCAAATCCAGTAGTTCCTTTTAAGTATCTTAGTATCCTCTTAGCCGCTAACAAATGCAACTCTGTTTGTTTGGCCATGTACCTGGTAATCAGGCTTAGTGCATACATTAAATCTGGCCTTATAGTTGTCAAGTACATGAGACAACCCACCATCTGCTTAAATAAAGTCTCACTAGCACCAACCCCATTTTCATCTTTAATAAGTTTACAACCAGGAACAATAGGATTATGAACTGAATTGCTATTCTCCATCCCAAACCTCTTCAACACTTCCAAGGCATATTTTCTTTGACAAATATGAATTCCATCATAACTTTGCAATATTTCTATACAAAAAAAGAAAAAAAATCTCATCCTTCCCAAATCAGTCATATCAAATTCCCTTAACATGGACTTTTTAAACTCAGCAAACATACAATCATCATTGCCAGTAAATATTAAGTCATCAACATATAAACTAACAATGATAATTTTACCTCCCTTAGTTGTTTTGATGAACAAAGTATGTTCACTGTAACATCTCTCGAATCCTTCACTTGTGAAATGTGCTTCTATACGACTAAACCAAGCACGTGGAGCTTGTTTTAGTCCATAGAGGGTCTTTTTCAACCTATACACTTTTTGAAGGTTGTTCTTCAACTCATATCCCTTAGGCTGCTCCACATATACTTCTTCATTGAGCTCCCCATGCAAAAAAGCTGATTTAACATCTAGTTGATAAATGGTCCATCCTTTTTTAGCTGCTAGTGCCATAATCACCCTAACCGTGTCCATTCTTGCAACTGGTGCAAATACTTCTGTATAGTCTATTCCTTGTTGTTTCACATATCCTTTTGCTACCAACCGGGCCTTAAACTTGTCAACTTCTCCATTTTCTTTTTGTTTAGTCTTAAAGATCCACTTCACCCCAATCTTCTTTGCACCTTTCGGCAGATCAGTAAGCTCCCATGTGTTGTTTCTTTTGATGGCTTTTATCTCCTCATCCATAGCTGCCCTCCATTTGTTGTGCTTCACTGATTCTTCAAATTGTACTGGATCTGTTGAAGAAAATAGAGCTAAGTTAGCACTATCTTCTTCCTCTGAAAGTCCTTCCCTACTCACATGGTCGTGCATCCATCCTGGTGGTCTTCTAACTCATCCTTCTCTAGAATTGAATAAACCTCCTTCATTCATACCAGCTTGTAGGCTACCAGTTGACTCGTCAATGGTCCTTTCTTCTTCCTCATTTTCTGCTTCACTATTCTCAGCATTAGTATGATCATCATTCCACTCCAAATCCACTACTATATGCTCTTTATAACTATTTTCCCAGCTCCAAGACTTCTCCTCTTCAAAAACTACATCCCTGCTAATGATGATCTTCTTTGTAATTGGATTGTAAAGTCTATATGCCTTAGACTCAGTACTCACACCCAATAACACGCAAATAAAGCTCTTTGCATCTAGCTTCATTCTCCTTACATCAGGAATGTGCACATGTCCCACACACCCGAAAACCCTAAAATGTTCAATTGAGGGTTTACTTCCACTCCAAGCTTCCTCAGGTGTCTGATTCTTCACCACCAGAGTAGGACTTCTGTTTAGAACATAGGTTGTCCAGTTTGCAACCTCTGGCCAGAACGTTTTTGGAAGCCCTTTTTCAGTCAGCATACATCAAACCATGTTTATTAATGTGCGATTCTTCCTTTCAGCTACTCCATTATGTTGGGGAGTATATGATGTAGTTAGTTGTCTTTTGATACCATGCTCTGAGCAAAACTCATTGAATTCACGTGATGTAAATTCTCTCCCCCCCCCCTCGATCTGTTCTCAAACATTTTATAAACCTCCCTGTTTCTTTCTCAACAGAATTCTTAAAAATTTTGAACATGCTAAGTGCTTCAGATTTTTCTACTAAAAAATAAGTCCATGCTTTTCTAGTAAAGTCATCAATAAAGCATAGTATGTACCTTTTCTTGCTATTAGAAATGGGAGAGATAGGCCCGCAGATGTCTGAATGAACAAGCTGAAGCTTTTCTGTAGCCCTCCAATTACCCTTCTTCGGAATTGAATCCTTGTGTTGTTTTCCAACCATGCAGTTTTCACACACGACTGATGGAGTCTTGAATTGAGGTAACATGTGCACCATCTTTCTATACGGAAGTGTCCTCAACCCTTTATAACTCAGATGTCCATAACGACAATGCCATAGATGTGCCAAGTCTTGTGTGGATGTGTACAGATACGTTGGCTTTTCGGGTATAGAATTAACCTGTAACACAAACATTCGATTTGTAGCCATTTTAGTCTGGATTATAAGCCCTTTCTCTAGATGATAAATCTTCAGTTTCCCATTTTGGATGGGAATCACCAATCCTCTCTCCTGTAGTTGTCCAATACTAAGCATATTGTTCTTTAATTCAGGTACAAAGAACACTCCACTAATGACATGTGTAACACCACCTACTTTCAGCTTCACATTGCCTTTACCTAACACGACCATCTTTGTATCATTTCCCAGCTTCACATTCTGCCTGAACTCCTCATTTAACTCACAAAATAGACTTTTGTCACCACACATGTGGTTACTGCACCCAGAATCAAGAAGCCAAGTGTTTGTTCTTTGATCATCATTCTTCTCCATACAAGACATGAGTAGCATCTCTTTTGTTTCTTCTACCTCAGCATAATTGGCCTCCTTGTCCCAGCTTGGACATTCATATTGAAAGTGTCCAAGCTTGTGACACTTATAGCATTCTATTGTGAATTTGTCATAGGGCTGGCGGCCCCTCCCTCTCCCTTTGCCTCTGTAATTACCTTGACCATGTCTCCTTACACCAAACTTGTCTTCGGAAGTGACCTTGAGTGCCTATTCTTCTCCAGTATGACACTAGAATTTCTGTTCATGAACAAGTAGAAAGCTCTGTAATTCATCAATTGAAAGTTGATCGATGTCTTTGGATTCTTCGATTGAACAAACAATATAGTTGAACTTCTCACTTAACGACCTGAGAATCTTCTCCACCACCGTGAGATCTTGCATTGATTCACCGTATATACGTATCTTGTTGGCCACAGAGAGAACTCTTGAAAAGTAATCTGAAACTCCTTCTCCCGACTTCATTTCTAGGGTTTCAAACTCTCTACGGAGAGCTTGTAGGTGAGATCGCTTAACCCTAGCACTCCCTTCATACTTTTTTTTCATAGACTCCCAAATTTGTTTTAGAGGTGTCCTTCACCAGAATTGTCTCCAAAACTGTGCGGTCAATGGCCTGAAAAAGGTAATTTTTTTACCTTTAAATCTTTCAGCTTCAACTCTTCTAGCCCTTTTCTCTGAGTTTCTATCTGCGCCACTCCAGTCTCTGGTTCAACATATCCTGTCTCTACTAAACCCCAATACTCCTTGGATCGCAATAAGTTTTCCATCAACATACTCCAATGGTCATAATGACCATCGAAGCGGGGAATACCTAGCTGCACAAAATTTCCTTCACTTGTCATCTTCTCTATTATAGCAAAGAAATCTCAAAGACTGTGGCTTTGATTTTGTCAAACCAAACTTTGCTCTGGTACCACAATGTTAAGAATTGAGACTTGACAAGATGACTCATCCTTTATTAAAAGAACTTGGCCAATATATTGCCTTACAGATTTAACCAAAAATAAGATAGAACTAAATAATCAAGCATATTGACTTATCTAAAACAAATCAAATAAAACAGAAAGTCTTATCTTATCTAAAAAGCTTATCTTATCTAGAACAATTAACAAACTATGAATTTAAACTTTCTCTTCAAAAGACTGAGAGTGGAGTGATCATTAGTTGAGAATCCTGGCACACTTGGTGATGATGCTGCAGCCTCGGTGATAAGGATTGGCTGTTCGACCACGTCCGCAGTTGTAGTATAAGTGACCACGGTGGCTGCATGGGATCGCATTGCGCCTCAGCGCGCCGTAGCTGATGAACCTGGCCCTTCCATGCACTAGCTCCTCCAACCATGCAAGGTAACCAATGCCACTCGCTGATGATGAGATTGTGAGCAATGATGTTGTGGTTATGAGAGAGATAAGTAGAATTAGACGTAGACGTTCCATTGCTGGACAGTGATAATGGAGAACAGAGTGTGTGTGCTTTTTGTGTGTGTGTGTGTGTGTGTGTGTGTGTGAGAGAGAGAGAGAGAGAGAGAAAGAAAGAAGAGGGAGAGATTTCACACATTGCATGCAAAGTTTGTTGGCGTTGTTTATATGGTGTTGACCGGTTCTTACTGCTGAGATTTTTCATTGGAGATTTAATTAGTCCAACTGCTTGGGTTTTGTTGAGTTTTAAGTGAAGGTAGGTGAATTGTTTTAAAAATATAGTTTCTGTTTCTTCCACTTGTACTAAATTTGCACATTCTTTTATAATTTTTTTTAGATGTCGGAATCTTTTACATTTGAAACATTAATATTTCTCCTTCTGTCAATAATGCTTCTCTTCATCCTGATCAGAGTTGTCGTATTTCTTCTGACCATCTAGATCATCCACAGGTCCTTTTAAGAAAATAACCAAATTGAACATAAAGAAGGGTGTTGAAACTAAAAAAGGATAATCCTACATCGATTGATATAAAAAAATGAAATGAGTTTATATATAAAGTATAAAAACTCTTCGAGTGATATTAGAGTGAGCCATATATGCATGATATTAGAGTGAGCCATATATGCATGATATGATTTTTCAATTGTTATATGGTATTTCTCAATTTATTAAACATTTTGACCTTAATAACAATCTTGCATTGATCAAATCATAATATATATATTATATATTTATATATATTATAATATAAAATTCTAATTAATAATTTCATGTGCTCATCTTTCTCAGAACTCAACATTATTATATTGGGATGGTACAAACCAAACATTAATTATTTTTCATAAAAATTTCAAAATGAACATATTACATAATTTTAGTGATTATACAAATAACAATATAATCACTACTTAAATCCACTAATATAATTAATAAAAGCCAAAAGTTGTTCATAAGATGATCCTCCTTCAATACTATCCCTTATTTTCTCTCCCAACTCCTTAGCCCTTCTCCTTATCTCCAAACCCTCCTCATCCACCATCACTTTCTGGATAGCCCCATCCACCTTCTCCCACTTCAAAACCTCATGTCTTTTCTCCCACTCCCTCACCATCACTCCCACCTTCAAATATTCAGTTATCAGCAGTGCATTCCTTGGTTGTTCCGAATGAATGGGCCACGTCAGCATGGCAACTCCCATGCTCATCCCTTCCATGCATGAGTTCCATCCACAGTGACTCATGAAAGCTGCTGTTGAACCATGAGCTAGTATATCCAGTTGTGGTGCCCATCCTCTCACCACCATTCCCATCCCTTCAACTCTCTTCTCAAAGTCCAACAGCAAGCTCTTCACCCTCTCATGATCAGGCTCTGCTTCCTGACTTACATCCCCTCTATCAGCATCCCTTACAACCCATATAAACCTCTGCTTGCTTTTCTCCAATCCCAATGCTATCTGCTCTATCTGCTCAACCGGAATTGTTGTTGAGCTTCCAAAAGCTACATACACCACTGACTTGGGCGGTTGCTTGTCCAGCCATTCAAGACATGGATGACGAGGTCCAGATTTATTATCAGTACTTACCGCAAGTGGACTCACAGGTCCCACTGCAAAAATCTTCTTACCAACAAAGTCATCTTGTTTGGCAAGAAGATCAATGAAAGCTCCTTCAATGGCAAGTGACGTGTTGAAGAGCATCCCTTCGCATGGGGTCTCATAGTAATGTTTTTTAGAGAAGTTAATTACCTCTTCAGGGACGGTGTCTTGTAAGGGAGAGGGAGAGGGAGAGGGAGAGAAGAGGATGTCGTTATCCGACCATGTTGTGGAGGTGCCTTCGTAGAGGTAGGAGAGTATAAAGTTGGCAGGGACGCACTGGAAGTTGAAGGTGTGGATGGAGGGAATAGAGGCGGCGTCATCACTAACGAAGGACATGAGAGGGTCGTAGATGAGGATGAGAGGGGAGGAGGCGGAGAGGGAGTGAAGGAGAGAGGAAAGAGGAGAACGGAGGTGGTGGATGACGAACTCCCAAATGGGGACTAAGTGGGAAGGGAAGCTGTGAGTAGAGTTAGGGTTGGGGGTGGATGGAGGAAGAGAAGGGATGGGTATATCATGGAAGGTGATGTTGTGGAGTGATGCAGAGGTCCAGCCTCGGAGACGGTGGCGAGCTTGGTTGTTGTGGATGGAGGAGGAGGCGAAGTGGACGGGAAGGCCATGGGATGAGAGAAGGAGGGAGAAATGAAGGAGTGTATTAAGGTGGCCTTGTGCTGGGAATGGAACTACTAGAATTGGGATTTTGTTATCCCGGTTTGGTAATTCCATTTCTTGGGATAATGATGATGATGCTTTGAGTGGAGGGATGCAGAGTAGTTATATAAAGAAGGTGGCAGCTGGGTAACCGGGCTGTCCGGGCCGGAGATTTTTTTGTAGGGCCTGGACCTTGGACCTGGTGAATTTTGCCGCCTTTTACTTGGAAAAGAGGAAAGAAAAAAGACATGGTTGACTGGATTGGCTTGGGAAACAAGAAAGTCTAAGTATAGTGTTGAATTCAACTTTGCCGTGCTGGTGTTTCAAGCTTTTCCAATTTTCTATTATATGTATATGATTATATAGTATGTAGGGATTTGTTCGTTGAGAGGAATTGGACGGATATTTTCTATCATGAGGTGATGGTGATATGCATCATGAGATTATTGTTGGAATCTGATTGAAGAGTAAAGGAGAGAAGCTTAATGGTTCTGCAGGCATGCCTGAGTTAATGTTTAAATGTTTTTGATTTGTGTGTTTGAGGTTGTTTGAGTGTGAGTGTTGTAATAGAGGGTATAAGTGTAATTTGTGTATATTTGATGTTGGGTAAGTTTGTTGTGATCCAGGAGAGAAAGGTTATCAATGGTGGAGATTAAAAGCATCAAGATGAGTGGATTTAGTTCAAGGCAAGCAAGTGGTCAAATTGTGCTTTCTCTGTGAGACTGACAAGGAGTTATGAAGTACTTATTTTAAACTTAGGATAATGTTAGAAAATAAGGTGTGTGTGTGATGTTTATCTGTTTTTGATTGGAATTCTCTGAACTGATGCTTGCTTGGGAGAAGATAGTAAACAAGGCTTTGTTTTATTTTGAGTATGTTGTTTGTTTGAATGTGAACAATTATATAATGAAAATAAATATATAGATGTAAGTATTATAATATTATGAATTATTGCCTGAAAAAACCTATAAAAAATTATCATTACAATGATAACGTCATTAAGTCTAATATAGAAAATAAAATATTTAATAATATTTTGAATGATTGAGGTTTATTTGAAGTGATTTGTTCATGTTGATGAAAATATATAAAAACTTTCGTGTGTGATTATTAGAAATTACTTGATAAATTATTTTTTTTAAAATTTTGAGTATATTTTAATATTTTGAATATAAATAAATATATTATGTGTGCGTATTTATTGTGTAACATTTTAAATGTATTTTTAAAGTTTTAGAGGTATGAATTGAAAATGGTATATTTATTTAAAAGATGATAGGTATATGTCACAATCATCTGCCCTATGCTATTAAAAATGTTGTAATCGTGAAAATTAATTTTTAGGGCTCTTACTATTCCTACTTTTAATTTTTTGACTAGGCTGTGACGTTTGATCTACTAAAGTTCAAATATATTATATTTTTTATTTTTAGATTCCATTTATATGCTCTTGTGAAAGCTTAAATTTGTGTCAAAAACCCCATAAAGTATAAATTTACTTGTGCTTCCATGTAAACACTTAAATTTGGATAGACACCCCATAAAAATTTATGTATAAATGTATTTTCATATATATATATATACACAGATACTCATATCAAAGTTCATATTTGCTTTTATACCTCCATAACAGTTAATGTAGATGTTCCAACTTTATAATGTTCGTATCTCTCTGTGCACTCCCTTCACGTTAATATTTGCATAATATGTTTATCATATTATATTTGTCATTTTTTTCGTAATATGTTTATTATATTATATCAGTTAGCTTGTGAGATGACTAAATGCATAATTCCTATTAACCTAGCTAATCTAAAATGGTATGTTTCATGCTATATTTATATGATTAATCATAATTAAATTTTAGCTTTAAATCCTTTCTTTTAAGATGATTTTTTATTTAAATGTTTAATTATTAAAAGGGTAGAATTATTTATTTATTTATTTATTTATTTATTTATTTATTATGATAGGTAATATGTCATCAAGCACACCAAAATTTTCTTCTATACCATCTCAGCCCGGAACAAATTCATTAACTAGTCGGGCTGTGTTTGGAAGGTGATTTTTCAATGAGCAAATGTTTTGATGGTGATGATGGGAATGCAAATAAAAGCACTAATCCACTGAAAAGGATTGTGATGTTGGTGACTTTGGTGATAGGGGTGGTAATGGGGCGGGGAATCCCCGATATCCGCGGGGACCCTACCCGACGGGGATGGGGATTCCCTGAATCCCTCCCCCATAGGGACGGGGACGGGGGCCAATCCGTCCCCGTTTCCTAAATGGGGATGGGGATGGAAAATGCCCTCCCCGCTCCGTGGGAATCCCCGACCCGATTAAAATACATATATATGTGTGTATATGTATGTATAATTTTTCCAACATTAAAAAATTCAATGTCATAGGTGATAATATAAAAAACTCTAATTTTAATTTAATTGCGCTAATCACATAAACTATTTATTTTAAACTAATAACAATTAAAATTAGATATAAGAGCCCTATGTTAAGTAGTTTTGATCTTATCATAATTATATATATATATATATATATTTATGTTGAGTTGTTTTTATGTATATATTTATGTTCCAATATGTAATAATATTTTTACAACTAGAGAATCCCCGCGAGGATGGGGATGGGGAAGAGAATTCCCCCGTCGGGGAATCGGGGATGGGGAATCTCCGTCCCCGCCATTGACAGGGACGGGGACAGGGAGGGGCATCCCCGCCCCCGCCCCGTTACCACCCCTACTTGGTGAGGAGGAAGAAGAGGAAGGTATTGAGAGGAAAAAAAAAGGGCCAAGACTTCAAGTGTATGGTTGGAGTTTAAAGAAATTTATCTTCCTGGTGGTTCTAAAAAAGGAGAATGCATTCATTGCAAGAGGAAGTTGGCTATAAATGCTAGTAAGAGTGCAACTCAATTTAAAAGGCACTTGTTAACTTGCGTGAAGAGAAAATTTATCAAAATCAACAACAAAGGATTTCTTTCCAACCAGTACAATAAGGTAATGGTGATGTTGAAATGCAGCCGTCCCTCACAAATAGCAAGTTTAACATGGCAAAAATGAGATAAGTAGCTGCACATTAGATATTGATGCATGAGCATCATTTTTCAATAATGGAAGAAGAAGGTTTTAATATGATGCAAAGATGTGAAATGCCTGAATGAGAAAAAGTGTGGCGGGTTACTATTAAGAAGATTGTATGCAAGTTTATGAAGCTGAAAAAGAAAAATTGAAAACATTGCTAAAAAATGTTAGCAAGATAAGCTTGACAATAGATTTATGGAGGTCTACTAATCAAAAGATCGAGTATATGGTCTTAACAGCTCATTTTATTGATCATAATTGGAGATTGCAAAAGTGTGTTATCAATTTTGTTCATCTTCCACCTCCTCGTCGTGGTGTTGAGATTACCGATTATATCTTTAAGTGTTTGAAGGAGTGGGGAATTGAGAACAAGGTTTTTGCTATCTCTATTGATAATGCTTCAAGCAATGATGTGGTAATTAGAATTCTTAAAGACACATTATCAAGAACTAAAAAGGTTGCTTTGTGGAGGAAAGCTATTTCATGTTCATTGTTGTGCACACATTCTTAATTTCATGGTACAAGATGACATTTCTAAAATTGAAGAAATAATTAAAGATATTCATGAAAATGTGAAGTTTATTAATTAAAGTGAGGCAAGTTTGAAGTCATTTTCTGTTATTGTGCAGCAATTACAGTTGCCGGAGCGGAAACTTATTCTTGATTGCAAGACACGTTGAAATTCAACATATGAAATGCTATTAGTTGCAATGAAATTTAAAAAAGTTTTCCCAATGTTCAAAGATCGGGAAATCTTTTATCAATGTTGCCCACGCCCTGAAGATTGGGAAAAGGTGGAGAAAATATGTGAAATTATAGAAGTGTTCAATGGCATCACAAAAATTATTTCCAGTAGTGATTAACCAACTCAACTTCCAACTTCTTTCTTGATGAAGTCTATCGTGTGAAAATGTTGCTAGATAAAACCGTGAATGGTGAAGATGAGTTTATTCGAGCAATGATTGGCAAAATGAAAGCTAAATTTGATAAATATTAGGGGGAATGAAATTTGCTCATGTCCGTGGCCACCATCTTGGATCCAAAATGCAAAATGAGGGTTGTTGATTTCACATTTTCAAGGATGTATTCCGATAGAGAAACAAGAGAAAATATTGCTAAAGTTCGAGAAGCTCTACATGAGATTTATGAAGAATATGTTCGTGAATATCAACATGGCAATGAGCATAGTGGTGAAACTCCAATGCATATTAATGATGATGCTGGTAATAATGGCATAGGCTAGTCAGGTTGGTCTGAATTTTCAAGTTATGTGAAATCTATTGAAAAAGCCTCACCACAACAATCAGATTTGGATGCATACTTAGCTGAAGGTTGTTTTTTTTTAAGGAGATCCTAATCAATTTAATGCTTTAGAAAGGTGGAAGGGAAGTACTTTAAAATATCGCATCTTATCTAGAATGACAGGTGACATACTTGCTATTCCTATCACTACAGTGGCTTTAGAGGCTACTTTTAGTATAGACGGTAGAGTGATTAATACTATATCTTGCTTCATTGGCTCCTGAGAAAGTGCAATCATTGCTTTGTGGAGGATATTGGTGTCGAAATCTTCATGTAGTGAAGAAGAAAAACAAAGTGAGTTTATAATTGTTCTTGCTTTAATATAATTTTTTTATTTTTCATGATTTTTTTTTTTTTGCTTTAATGCAATTTTTACTATTCTTTGTTCACTTTGTATATATTAGACAGAGAATAAACCAATTGAGATTTCACTCAAAATACCTTGAAGCTCAAGTTTAAAATGGTATGAAACATTATTTTTGCATGTAAGTAACATTTAAGCTTTATTCATCTTATTTTTTTTTATCATCAATGATTAAAATGATTTGTTTTCTAATTACCCATTTGTAATTTTGAATAGATTTGATGGAAACATTGCGGCAAACCTTCACATTCAAGAAAATATATTCTTGAGATGGTGGATTGATTGTTTTCTTATTATATATGGGCTTATTTGTTTGTTGTCAATCACTTGTATTAGCACTTGTTTATTTTCTATTTGTTCTACTTGGACTTATCAACTACAGACTTACTTATTTTATAATTGTTCTATTTGTTGTATTTTGTTTAAGTATGAGTTCTATTTGTTTTTTTTTCACAATAGTTTGGAATGTTGTTGTTTTAGTTGATGTTGCATTTGGTCAAGTCTGAATTGTGTTTGTTGTCTTTGAAAAATTTTGGAATGTGGTCATTTTAGAATGGATGAAAAAGTAGATTTTATTTTTTCGAAGAAAATCACTGGGAAAAAATTTTCGAGCTCGAGCATAATGTTTATGGTCATTTTCAACATTTTCTAGCTTAATCGAGCAAGCCTAAGTAGCTCGAATTGTGTACTGAGTTGAGCTCGAGCTATAAAATGAATACTCAATCAAGTTCAAACAGAGTATCGAGTACCAAATTTTCAACCGAGCTCGCTATTACTCAGTTCAAACTCGATCTATTACACCCCTACTCCCATTCATCAATACCAAGCCTCACCATCTTCTATAACTCTCTCTCTCTCTAGCTCTCTCGCTCTCTCTCTATTAAATTTTATTAGTCACATATTTTAATCTTGGATTATCAACATTTAATTAATAGCATGTGTGTTCAATGATACATGCATTTAAAAGTAGAAAATCTTATCATGTTTGACTTTGTCCACATGGTATTGACAAAGATTGATGAATGCAAGCCTTTTAATTTGTTTTATTTATTCTGCAAAAATGGAAGAGGATGCTGAGTTACTTACTTCACTTGTTGCACAACATGATGAGAATGGTTTTGGAGTAATTACTTCACTTCAATTTCATCTCATCATGTTTGATTTTGTCAGCATGGGGACAAAACCATCTCGATCATAACTAAGCAAATCTTTAAGGAAAATACCATATCATAATTATGATAAAATCCAAAATCAAATCAACAAATCCAAATCTAGATCATAACTATGAACAATTGCTTAGATTTCACATCATCCAAACACAAAATAAAAATCAACAAATCCAAAAAAAAATAAAAATCATGACATGGAGATTCGCAATCTAAATCCAAGAAGGAGGAAGCTGGTTAGAAATGGCCAAGAGAGGGAGAGGCAAGATTTGGGAGAGATCGTGTAGGTTTGTGGGATTTGGGAGAAATCGCTTGTAGGCTGATGGTGGAGATGAAAAACCCTATCTTAGGCAAATGTGTAATTTCTCTCCCATGTAAATAACCATTATGTCCAATATTGGGACTGGAATGGTTATTTCCTCTTGGGAAGGATTTATATCCCTTTAGAAAGAGGAATAGAAAAAATAATTAGCCAACCAAACATGGAAAAGATTTTATGTAAGAAATGACCCCATCTCTCGAGGATTTAAATCCAAATGGACCGTAATATGTTTATTTAGTCCATCCAAATGGACCGTAATATGTTTATAACTATCCAACTCTAAGCCCCCTTTTCAACAATTAATGCTCGCAGGCGGTAAGGAGACAAATGCATCCATTTCCTTAAACAATATAAAATAAAATATATAAAAACACAATCTTCCAATCCAATGTTAACGGATTCACAACTTCTTTAGATGAACATTCATGAACATATATATATATATATATATATATATATATAGCGCTGGATTTGGTCTTTATTATTTAATTTAATATTCTAATTCACAAATATAAGTAACCATGTTTTCTATAAAAATTAAAATGGGAATATGAGAGAGAAAAAAATGAAAATAAATAAAATATTAAAAAACAAAGAAAATTTTGTTCTGATAATTTAGTTTTGTATTATTGACAAAGTTAACGGGCCCTAATTTTTGTATATTATCTTAAGACGTACGTGACACAAAATACGCATGCATCAATCAAATTTATAAAACATCAAGGACAAGTATGATTGACAAATCATAATTTTTTATTCAAATGATCCATGATACTTCTGATTTTCAAATTTATTTAATAATTTAAGTTTATATATATATATATACTAACCATTTATCTCACTTATTGTGAGAGATGGTTTATCACTTCATCTCTCACTTTGAAGGAAATTTGAAAATGAAGGAGTTACCATCCTCTAGTTATAAAAGTGGTCACTCAGTTTATTTATTTTTTTGACTAATAGGCGATAAAACGCTTTTTATTTAAGGGATTGTAAGAAAGAAAGATAGATACAGAGGTGCACTAGTTACAGTGGCTTATAGACCTCGTAAAAAAATCCTCCTGCCTTGTAGCTATAAATGAGTGAAATCACTGTTTCTCCCACAGGATATCTATACCCAGGTTTGTAAACAGTATGATTTTCAGTCAAGGAGAGGTGTTGAAAACATTGATTGAAAATCAGCAAAGACGAAGCTTGCATGGAGTTGGGATGGCGCATAGTTTGAGGAGACTGAAAGTACAGGCATGGAACCCAACGCGCATACATTGGTTAAGATTATCAGGAAAACTGAAAAGTGTGTTTAATGTATCTCTGCTGGTTCTCAATGGTTGGGTAGTCAACATACTTTTACTATATTTGTCTGTTGCTTTATTTTGAATTCATAGTAGTATGTTTCTTTATGCATTTAATGAGTTTATCTTTAGTGTTGTAATAGCTTTAAGTATGAGTTCTTTTACTTTGAATGAACTGATTTGAATCTTTAGAGTTTCATATCCCTGTTAGTCTTTTTTCCTTCTCTTCTTCTTCCCGTGTTCATCTTCATCTCCTATCCAATTGTTCTTGGGTTTAACTAGTATCAGAGCTATCCGGGTACAATGTTTGTCTCCATGGCAACAAATGGGAATGCTGTGAGCTTGTCAAAGCCGGTTGTGCCCATTTTTACTGGAGAAAGTTACTCCAGATGGAGTTTGAGGATGAAGACTCTCTTTCGCTCCCATGAGCTCTGAGAGCTGGTTGAGGAGGGCTTACCGGGGGTAGAAGATGAAACTCAGAAGAGAGAAGCGACAAAGAAGGATGCCAAAGCTTTGTGTTTGATACAACAAGCCGTTGATAAACCCATATTAGACCGTATTGCAAAAGCCGATGTCGCTCATGAAGTATGGGAGATGATCAAGACGGAGTTCCAAGGATCATCTAATGTTGTAGCTGTTAGGTAATATCGCAAAAATCAAATAACATTAAAAGGGCATGCGGAAGCAATAATATATTTGCGATATATATTCTAATTGTTTTAATAAGCACCGTAATTTAATTAAAAGGCGTAGAAAATTACCTCTTAATGATTTTCTTTCCTTTGATGCGCCAAATTTATCTCTCGGATTGTCATAGATCTCCTAGCGCCAAACAAAAGTTCCACGCCTCTAGATCACACGCCGGAATTAAGAGACAATCTCCTCTTCTTCTCCAAATAGCGGCTAGGGTTAGAGAGGAAGAGAGAGCTAGGGGATTTTTTCACTAGAGAATTAATTGAGATCAATTCTATAGTTGGAGAGGAGTCATATTTATAGAAACTTCATAAAACATGATAAACATTATTCAATTATGAGTTCTATTCGAAATATGAACCTTCATAACATGATAAACATCATTCAATTATGAAGTCCTATTCAAAATATGAACCTCCATAATATGATAAACATTACCATAGAAGTTCTATTAGAAATATGAGTCCTAATCTAACTAAAACCACTTTTATCTTTGAATCCTCATAATTTTGATTATCTATTCGACTCCATCGAATTTAAATCAAAATTTAAACTTAAGACAAAAAACCCTATATCAATTTACAATTTCACTCATCCCATGAAGTAAAAATTGTAAATTGAAAATTTTACCCCTGTACTCAAAACGAGACTGATTCTTTATCCCTTTAAGCGTGATTCCCTAGGTTCGTTTCGATTGGCAATGGGAGGATACCAATGGACGTGGGTAACACCTAGCCAGCCTCGTGGCCCCACGTCGTAGCCCAATTGAACACGAATGAGTAGATCATTACGAACCTTTCGGATTATGATTACCATATGTGTATAAACCTTTTGTTCTTGTATTCCAATCGAGTGAGAGCCATGGTAATTGTCAAACTCTCTGAATTCGATCTGTTTATATATAAATAATATAACGCATGTCCTAATAAAATTCAATGTCCTAATGGAAACCAAATTCCAATTTAATTTAAATTCTAATATATCCTAATCATAGATATATTTAGAATTAAAATTTAAATGTCCTAATCCTAATCTTAATTGATTATTTGATTGCTTTGGACTAGAATGCAAATTCCAAGTTAAATACAAAATGCAAAATTACAAAATTGCCCATTGAGAACATATCTCGAGGCATAAAAAAATTATTATTACAAGATTATCCTCGAGAACACATATCTCGAGGCAATCTCAAATCTTAGGATAGCCAAACACACATCCCAAGACGATCTTAAGTTTCATGTAGCCTGAGAGAAGATCTCGAGGCAATGGGAGAAATGCAAATCCTGAAGCACTTGAGTACGCATCCCGAGGTAGAGTGAATTTAAATAATAATAATAATAATAATAATAAAATAAATAATGAATATATAATGAAAAAATAATAAATAATAAATAATAATAAATAATAATAATAAAATAATAAAATACTAAATAAAAAAATTCGAAATTTAAATTTTTAAATTTGAAAAAAATAAAATAAAAATTTAAAATTTAAAATTTTTAAATTTGAAATTATTTAAATATATATATATATATAAAAATAATAATAATAATAAAAAATATATAAAAAAGGGGATAAGAACCCGATCTCACCTGCTTCGTTGTGATTTCACGGGGAAGTTAGGATTAGATAGGGATGGAGGGTTTTGCGATTAAAAAAAATGAAAATAATTAAAAATAATAATAATAATTAGGAAAAAAATAATAATAATAATAATATGAAAAATATATAATAAAATAATAATAATAAAAAAAATTAATTAAAAAAATAATAATAATAAATAAATAAATAAATAAGTAAAAAAATAATAACAAATAATAACAAACTTTTAAGAAAATAATTATTAAATTGAACTAAATTAAAAAAAAATTAAATTAAAAAAAGAAGTTTTAAAAATATATATATTTTTTAATAATAAAATTTTAAAAAAATTTAAAAAAAATTAAAAAAATAAATTAAAAAATTAATAAATAAAATTTATTAAAAAATTATCCTCAGCCCTTTGTTGTGATTTGACGGAGGGGTTAGTGGAAAAAAAGATAAGATCCAGGTTTTTTCTCTTAAAAAGGTGGGGGAAAAAGGAAAAAAATTCAGAGAGAAAAAGAGAGAAGGGAAATTCAGGAGAAGAATTGAGACCAGTCTTTGAAAGAAGAAGCTTTAAGGTTTCTATCTCTTCCCTATACTTCCATCTATATAGATATATATATATATAAAATTAAAAAAAGGAAAAAAAAGAGAATTCCCGGTGTTGTTACCCGCCGTGTCCATCGTTGATGCCGCCGGCGTTTGACTGCCGCCACCTGCTAATCGCCGTTGATGCACTGTTTCTGTCGCCATGTTCAAGTTGATGCCGCCGGCATGATCGTACGGCTAAGATAATGCGGTCGATCATGCCGGATGTTGACCGATCCCACCGCCGTTACTTGCTCACCGCCACTCCCTCCTGATGGTCTGATAAGGGCCACTGATGTGATGATTGCCAGCAAGGTTGCTGTTGTGTGTGGTTATGGTAATGTTGGCAAGGGCTGTGCCCGTGTGTTTGTCACAGAGATTGATTCCATCTCCAGGCCTTGATGGAATGCATCCCTGTACTCACCTTGGAAGATGTCATCTCTAAGGTTGATATTGTTGTGACCACCACAGGTAACAAGGATATTATTATGGTTGACCACATGAAGAAGATGAAGAACAATGCCATTGTCTGCAACATTGCTCACTTTGACAATGATATTGACATGCTCGGTCTGGAGAACTATCTTGGTGTGAAGAGGATCACCATTAAGCCCCAGACTGACCGTTGGGTTTTCCCTGAGATCAATTCTGGTGTCATTGTCCTTTGCTAAGGGTCGTTTGATGAACCTTGGGTCGTGCCATGACCATCCCTAGCTTTGTCATGTGTCACGTCCCAGCCCCTGGCACGGGCCCCATGGACGGATCGACCACATCCATTGGGACTGGGTCCCACTGGGTGCAAGGCCTCGATTTGACACAGTCGAGTCAACCCTAACAAGAGGATAAAAAAATATAAAACAAAAGCACAAAATGGAATACCGAAGCTGAAATACTACAAGTATAGGCTTTAGAAGCCCTACTGAATTCAAATACACCCCTAACGGTTTCCAAAACACGATACGATCGAGTACAAGTCTTACACTCACGGGGAAAAGGTATCTGAAATACTAATAGAGTAGGCAATACGACTCCCGGACACCCCCGATCCTAGCCTTGATCTTCTCCTGCGAGAGCGAATTCACAGAGTGCATGAGCCACAAGGGCCCGATGGGATCGCGGAAACACAGATAAAGCGGATATTGCAAAATAATAGATCATAAATTATACAGAATGCAGAATATAGAAATAATCCAAAATACGAAAAATACGCAGAAAAATCAGCTCATATACATCTCACGGCTAATACTGAAATCAACGGTCGCAGGTCGGATCATCGATCGTGAAGTCGGAACGAAAACGAGAATATCAACAGTCAAAGCCGGATCTTCGACCGCGATCGGGGAGTAGCGCTACTACGTGAAAAACATGTGCACATGGCTAGGGACTTACTCCTCCTAGTCTGGGCGAGCCGGGAATGGAGATGTACAAAAACCGCAGAAAAAAATACGGAATACTGGACATAAATACTAATTAAATGATGCAAATAAATAAATAAATAACAAGCAAGTAAATG
The DNA here is from genome assembly GCF_009730915.1 of Dioscorea cayenensis subsp. rotundata. Taxonomy (NCBI): domain Eukaryota; kingdom Viridiplantae; phylum Streptophyta; class Magnoliopsida; order Dioscoreales; family Dioscoreaceae; genus Dioscorea; species Dioscorea cayenensis. The sequence goes on from NC_052472.1 coordinate 20,740,852, forward strand.
AGTAATTAAACCAAACTATAAAAATTAAGGAAATAACTTAAATATATAATAATTTGTCAGAAGTACGAAATTTGCTGGTGCGAGAGCCTACCTGGCTCCAAGCTACAGAGTTGGGTCCACCCAGTCCCGCGAACTAGGCTCGCTACCAAAATCTAACCAACAAAAGCTATACTTAGAAATTAGCCTTGGGTCGGGCCTATCTACAACTAAGGCCCGAAGAAAGAATTTACAATTATTGCAAGATAAGACAAGCACAGTCAAATACCTATGTCTATAAATAATAACCCGATATCACGTAGTTCAAGGGTGGCAATTAAAATCCCAACTATCAAAAATACAACATATATGACTATGTAAATATTCACATAAATGAGATGATTAATCATGCTTCTAGAAGCCACAAACAAGTGCACGGAACCCTACGAGTGGAAGATAATTAAGCAAATAGAAATTCCGTAAACATGCTTACAAGTGCTTGTAAAAACTAGGTTTAGATGACAAGTTAATACCAACAATGGCCTATAACAAAAGCACTTAGGGTCTAGAAGGTCTTAGAGGATTAAATAATACAAATCAAAGTCTCATGCAAAACCAACCTCACAATATGACCGACTTTTAAACACCATTAAAGTTAAATTAAGGACATCCTATCAATGAATAAAGTAACACAAATCCAAACATACCCCAAGTTTAGACAAAGAAAAAAAAATTCCAAATAAACTAAAGCATCAGATTTTGCTACCATCACAATTAAATACATAGCAAAACTAATAAGCTATCAAGATAAGATTACAAGAAGTCAAGCTTAAACCAAGGTGTGAATAAAATCGACGACTCGAATCTAATGGTCAGCACACCCAAAGCTCCAAAATTACAAGCATGAAAGTTGTCCTTAAAATAGCTAAGCAAGGATCTAACAACAACAACCAAGGTTTACACTCACTTACAACATTAACAAAAGCTAAAAACAAGGATTTAGAAGACACGTGAACATTAACCCGAGAACTCAACTTAGTTTGCGACTTAACACCACCACGGAGCTTACTGACCCCTCTACTAAAAATTAAGGGGGTTTAAAACTAACAAAAACAATAAAACAGTCAAGCTTTTTAATAGAATAAAATCATCAAAAGGTTAAGGTCCCATGCATTACCATTTACACATACAAGATACAAATAAACACATATACTCACAAAAGCATGATTATCAAATGAAACCCTCCAAAGTTTAAGCATGTTGCAAAAAGATTAACCAAACCGAACACAAACAACAACGGTTAAGCTTCAAGGATGCAAGAACTAAGCTTTTAAGCTTACAAGAATTCAAACAAGATTAGTATTCTTCTAAACAAAAGGTTAGGGGTGCGAGGCCACAACAAGGCATGGAAGCAACACAACAACCCACAAGAACACTCACAAACCAAGCATAGAAGGGGATCTAACAAGAAGCTTCAACCACAAACACCCTAGATGCTAACATGAAGCTTGATGAAGAAAGAAACGGTGAATCTTGACCTCCTTGGCACTCGAACCCTAGCAATGCGACTCAGAGCTCCTCCTCACGGTTGGCTTCTTGATCCAAGTTCAAAGGAAGCTTGCCACCTCTTGATCCGAACTCAAAGAAAGGTCGCTAATTAGAGGAAGGAGGAGAAGAAGATGAGGAAGAGGAAGAGTGCCTCTCCCACCAACCATGACAAGACCCGAAGCTTCACGGGGAGAAGGAGCTAGTCGGGTGAGAAACAAGTTTGCAGAGCAACAGTGTCAGGAATCCCCATAACTAGTCAAACAGTCAAAGGGAAGTAGGAATGTCTCTGGTCAACCTGGTCAACATGACCAAGGTTGCAAACATTACATCATGTCCTCTTCCTTTACCAACCAGGTGATTGCTCAGCTGGAGTTGTGGAAGGAGAGGGCATCAGGGAAATACGAGAAGAAGGTGTATGTGTTACCAAAGCATCTTGATGAGAAGGTGGTAGCCCTCCATTTAAGCAAGCTAGGCGCAAAGCTCACCAAGCTCACTCCATCTCGGGCTGAGTACATCAGCGTGCCTGTCGAAGGCTTCTACAAGCCTCCTCACTACAGGTACTAGAATGTTACCTTCCAAACAAGAAGAAAAAGAACAAAGAAGAAGAAAGAAGAATCCCAAGTCCATTGTTTTGCTACCCGCCTAAAGCTATCTATCAATCAATACCCATTCAGCCTTGTGAATTTGCTGACGGAAAACTTGTAATATTTGAAGAAGAAGAAGAAACTGAGAAGCCGGTTGAGGTTTCAGGATGATAAATTTTATTGATTATGTACTTCTATCCTGACCTTTTTCATCTTTTAAAAAAAAAAAAAAATTGTTTCTTGATGTATCTTCTCATTTGCATCGATTGTACATGATTATGAATGGTTAGTAACACAAAAAAACCATGATTGCAATTCATACCAAAGGTCAATTTGCTCCAATAAAAAAGAAAAAAAGAAAAGCATGCATACTCACTTAAAATAATAAAAAAATAGAGACCGGTCATGCATACTCACGTGAATCAATTTTAAAAAAAAAAAATAAATATATATAAAAAAAAGGGGCCGGGCCAACCATTAGTAAATAATGAATATGGTTCCCTGTATATATATAAACATATATATATATATATATATGTTTGTATTCACGTGCCATGCATGCATATAAAAAAAATCGCATGCTATAGTCTTGAAACATGCATGCATGGGAAGATATATAAATAATAATAATAATAATAATGATAAAAATAATAAAAATAAAAATTATTATTATTATTATTATATGCATGCGCATGTTCATGACAATAAATATATATAATAAAAAAAACAATGATAATGAAGCATGCATACATGCATGGCATATAAAAATGATGAATGAAATAATGAGAAGCATGCAAACAAAAAATGGGAAATGATACAAAAAAAAATAAAATAAAATAAAATGAGAAGTATTAAATATATTTGAGAAAACATGTCATATGGGCATTCAAATATGCAGACATGCATAAAGAGGTGGCCACCGTTAATATATATATATATATATATAAAGGCATGCATAGTATACGTGCATGAAAGCAAAAAAAAAAAAATAACAATAATAATAGCGAAATACCTACGTTTATGAGATGAGAAATGGAAAAAGTATGGAATAAAAATATAGTAGGCCCACCATAAAATAAAAAACATATATGCATGCAAAAATAATAATAATAAAGAAAAATAAAAAAAATGTGGGCCCATCATGAAAAAGACATATATGTAAAATAAAATAAAATAAAATAAAAAAAATGGTGAATGATTAAGAGTTTGCATGCAAATTCATGAGGAAGCATGCAAATATATATACATATATATATACAATGAGAAGGCATGCATACATGTGTGGCAGAATGCATCACCACGCATATGAGAATATATCCCAGAGTGCAGGCCTACCATAAGAGAAAGAATACAAGTACGGATACATATATATATATATATATATATATATTAGGCTTGATATTGTTCATTATTTGAACAACATTTTCTTATATCCAAAGTAGCATCAGGGGTTAGTCAACGATTAAAATTGTCAACCCAAAGGCAGTAATAAATTTCAAAGAGATAATGAGATGCCTATCGCATACAACAGCAAAGCATGTAATGTGATGATAAGGCATAGATAGTAGTGACTTATTCATTTCATGACGGCAATAAGCCACGCAACGCAATGACCAAATCACTCGGTCCAAAGTCATAATAAGAATGTTCCACTCCCGAAGGATGGAAACGATATATATATATATATATATATTTCTCTCCTAAGACCATAGTAAGAAAGACATTTCAAAAATGATAATGAAATATGCAATGTCCTGACAAAGCACAAGCAGTGGCGAATCTCAAGGCAATAACGAGATCTAAAAATGGCAATAAGGCATATGCAAACTGTGAGCAACGCAAATGTGAGACAGGCTGCAATGCATGATAATGATAAATATATATATATATATATATATATATGATGTAATAAATATTTTTTTACATAATAAAATAACAAGTTTCATAATTCGCGAATCTTCTTGCTTTTTACTTGTACTTTTTTTGCCCTTAATCGGAGGTTCCCAAGATTTCTAATCTAGGGGTAATTAATAATAGAAAGCTTGCCTCTATTAGGAATGAAAGAACCCACACAAAAACAAAATATGATATTTGTGCTCGATATCTGTCTCGAGTGTCTTTTTCATGATGCCGGACGCATATTTTCGATCCCACAAATTCGATCATATGCAAATAACTATAGTGGGGTGAGATTACCAAACTACCCTTCGTGTCCCACATGATTAGTTTGATCGCCTTGGCCAAGGTCTTCTAATCTCACATACTTATAGTCGCATGGGATCTTGACTCGCTTTACTCGAGAGAGCAGATTCCTTCTTGGTGATCACTCACAACCGCTACCGCCTCGACATGAGTCGCACTTCGAGGTCGGCCCTACCAAAAGGTGAGCCGAGCTTAACAACTCTAGTAATGGATCTAGAGCGTCACAAGTACATTGTGATCATGACACCTTAGGTCTAAGATCCACTCATATGATCATAACCAACAATCCCAATCATTGACTGTCAAAGAGTAAAACCCATGTGATTGGATTGTTGCGAGTCATGTTCGAATACACCAATTCCCAATGATGTATTTATGACATATGCTCCCCACTATTCCATAGTGTTCAACTAAGCACTCTTTGTCAAAGTATATGTCATACAAATCCTTACGAACCTTTAGCGTCGATTAAAGATTCTACGATTTGCGAACTATTTAAGTGTATAAGTACTCAAACTCTTCTAATGCTCTTCTCTTTTATCCCACAAAGAGTGAGAAGGTTTAACTTAATACACATGGACTATGATATTCAAAAACTAATTATAATGCCATCACAAGATTTATATGAATATCAAAATAAATACCTACTAAATAAGAATGTATAATACAAATGAAATGCCCTAATACAAGTATCCTCAGTTGGCATTCGAGGGCATAATCCTAACAGTAGCTATGAGGAAGCAGTCACTTCGGCAAAAGTTTGAGATGCTCCAGATCTAAGAAGGTGAAATGATAAAAGAGTGTCTCTCAAGAGTGGTCACTATTGTGAACCAAATCAAAGCTATTGGCCACAAACTAACAGAGGAGGAAGTTGTTGGAAAAGTTCTTCGAAGTTTCTCCTTTAGATGGGATTATGTTGATGTAGCTATTAAAGAGGCCAAGGATATCGCAAAGATGTTCGTGGATGAGCTTAGTGGATATCTCCAATCTTATGAGATTCACATCAACCGATCTTCTGAGAAGGGGACTGAGAAGGTTTCTGTATGAAAGGTGATGCATCTAATCTGAGAGATGTTGACAAACGAAGCAACAGAGGAGGGTTTAGAGGCTTTGGTCTGGGACGTGGTCGAGGTAGAGGCCATGGTGCAAGTCCTGAGCAGTGGAGTTCAGGAAACCAAGAAACAGAGGCAACAAGAGCTTAGTGCAATGTTATCATTGCAAAAAATACGGGTACGTCAAGGCAAACTACTGGCTTAAAGATGAACCAGTAAAGAAGGGCTCTACATTTGTTGCAGAGGAGAAAGAAGTGTCTAATCTTTTCATTGCCTGCTGCAGTGATCATTCTAGAGACGATACGGTGTGGTTGGTGAACAGCAGGTGTTCCAATCATGTGACCGGTGAGAAGAAATTGGTCTACTCATTTAGACGAGACTCACAAGCATTCGGTGAGGTTGGGAGGGGGAGGTGTTGAAAACATTGACTGAAAAATTAGCAAAGATGAGGCTTGCATAGAGTTGGGATGGCGCATAGTTTGAGGAGATTGAAAAGTAAAGGCGTGGAACCCAACCATTTCTTGGAATGATGAATTGATTTCTTAAAATGATGAATTGATAATGATTATGATTATGATTAGGTTGGTTTGAGAGTAAGAATGCAAAGTAGGCTGATTATATTAAGAAGGTGAAGTCAGAAAAGTGGAAACATGAAATTGATAGATTGGGGTGGGACACAAGAAATATTAAAAAGTATGGTTGAATTCAACTGTGCAGAAAGTTCTTGACGGTCTCATATTCCGCTTTGTTTCATGAATGTCCCCCGAAAATATAAAATTGAATTTGTGTGCTTTGGTGGGGCAGAGTCATGTGCAGCGGCGGAAGTAGAAATTATAGCCCATGGTACGAATTGGAAAAGAAATTTTTCAAATTTCTAAAAAGCTATTGTTACTTTATTAAACATAGAACCTGTAATTCATTTCAAAATTTAATATCGAATTTATAAAAAAAAATAAATTCGTTTTATAAATTCTGAAATAGTGGTTTCTACATGGATTTAAAATGGTCATAAACAATGATTGCATTTTAAATCCGTTGTTAAAACAAAAATATATAAAATAAATATTATTTTAAAATAGATTCATTTGTTGCCATTCCATTATTAAATTCTAATAAAAAAATAATTTTTTTTATATTTATATAAATAACATCTGTATCCAAGGGCATAAGGAGGGGTAGGGGGTGCTCAACCATCCCAAGGGATCCAAACCAATGATATATATATATAGGAAAAACATCATTCAGTGACGTCCTTGGGATTTCAAATCTGAGTGATGTTTTTAAATCTAGCTCGATTGATCATCATCCGAGTGATTGATTGATTATATAAACATGTCAGTACACCTTTTTCACTGCTCATCGATCGACTTTACATACACCGCAGAACCTGCGGTTTCATCTGTTCATAGCGATAAGAGTGCCGATACCATCCGACATTACTATGGACATCTCTAGATTTGAAATCAAGGGACGTCCCTAGATGATGGGTTCTCATATATATATATATATAGAAGTTGAGGATGGCATAGTTGAAAGCACCCCATCTCTCTTTACTTCTCTCTCTAACTCTCTCTCTCTCTCTATATATATATACATTGAATCTTTATTTTTTATTTTTAAATAACAAGATTATATAAATGAATACGGATAGTTAAAAAAATAAATGTGTGGAAAAAATAAAAAATTATTATTTTGATATTTTACATATTGGTTAATATAGTATAATTTTTTTTAAAAAAAAAATAATTGTTTTGACCCTTCCATTTATTACTAATCAATTTATATACAATAAAAATTATAATTTTAGAAAAAAATGGGTAAAAATGTATTGTTTCACCAAGTAATTTTATAAGCTTGGATATAGCATACAAATATATATATAGATGAATGTTTATAAAATTCTATTGTTTGGCCATTTATTTTTTTATTAAATTTTACATAAAAAAATTATTAACAGGAACCTATAGTCTCTTTTGTATTTTTTGTTTTTTAATCAGGCGCAAGGGCGTTTAGTCATTTAGTTCAAGGCTCAAGGTATAAAAGCGATTATTCCTTCTAAGAGCTACTGCGGTTGAGGAACAAGCCGTCATGGTTGCACGGGTCAAGTTACACGTTCAACTAATATGATTATATATATATATATATAGTTTTATTTTAAAAATCTTCGAAACTTATTTTTAATTTTTTGAGTGAGCACCCTTTTGTCTTTCTTCTGGTTCCAACTCTGTCTGTATCAATCAATTTGTTTAACAAACAAAGTGAACAAATTGCATAATTCCATTAATTTATATAAATGTTATTTGATCCACACTGTACATGTATGTGTCGTGCTTTTAAGGATCGCAAATAAAAGCATAATGAATTGCTATAGTCATCCTCACAATGATAAAAAATAACCCTCTCTAAATTGCCCGATGCCCACTATCACTCACCTTTACCCAAGGGACTCTCTTAAATTTCATAGCACAGTCTCTTATATAGATGTCTCCATGACCCAACCATAGTGGCTCCCTCATTTAGAATTTTGGCGGCTTTCTAACTTGAATACTTTCTAAAATTAGACGTTTCAACTCCTGTTGTAACCGAGCTTGCAACGTGGCTCACCTACTGATCCTGACTAACTTCTAGCTTCATTGCAACATGATCTTGTGATGCCCTCGCCTTCCTACTATGTACAGTCAAGTGCACCAACTCCTCCAAAGCATTCATTACCAGCAACTAGCTTGCCTCCTCACATCATATCAGTAAGTCCTTCTCCTAAGGGTCGCACCCACCTAGGTGCATTTCAATCTCATCAAAAATGGTTTCAAAGATCTTCAAAATCATCTTTCTAAACTTAATTTCCATTCATCCAAGTTTGGTCTTCACAATCTTCAAACAAGAACTTTATTCATCCAAGTTTGGTTTTCAATATTTTGTTACTAAACTTGATGTCCTTTCATTTAGCTCTTCAATATCTTCCAAGCATGATCTTCATTCATCCAAGCTTTGGCTTCAATCATCTCCAAATATATGCTTTTGCCCAAAGTAGCTTTATCCTTGAATAGCTTGGTCTTCAAATAGATATGGCCAAAAATAGCTTCATGTCTTCCTTTGGCTTTATCTTCATGGGGACATGATCTTAACTTGTTTGCACTTACCAAAAATAGCTTGTGCCCTTCTTTAGGCTATCGTCCACATGATCTTAAAGAAAGATTTTCTGAACAAGATATTATTGCCAAATATAAACTCTACAAAGATAGGCTTCAAGGCTTCTTGTCTTCATTTATCTTTGTTGCATCACATTTTGCCTTGTCACCTTGCCATGTCCTCTTGTTTGCCATATCATTTTTTTTTGCCACGTCGCTGTTGACACATATCAAATGATGCTAATCATAGAGTTTAGATCTAACAAAAATCAATCAAGATGTGCAGAACTAGGATATGAAAGAGGAGGGAAAAAAAGACAAAGAATAACATAAAAAAGGGGAAAAAATTAAAAAGAGATATGGGAAACTCTTACACAGCTACACAATTGATTTGTTTTTAAAAGGAAAAAATAATAGTATATTTCTTTATTGTTTCAATTTTTTTTTCTTTTACAATGGCGATAAGGGCCATCCCACAAGAAGGTGTCAAAGGATTTATTAATTTAACCAAACGTCACATGGGACTATTAAAGTGGGGTGATTAAAGTCCTATTATAAATTTTCTCTGTCATGCAATCTTGGAGGGGCGGAAAATGACATCCTCGCATATGATACCTGTAAACAATGAATAAACAGCATTGCTATAGTATTTATACAATAAGCTATAACTATGCATAGTGCTATAACAGCACTGCCGACCTAGAGATTTGACCTTGAATTTGCCCCTTCACTATTTTTAAACATACCACTGTACCGAGTAGTGGTTGTTTGTTTCGAGTATATATGCATGTGTATATAGATGGGTGAAATGGGCTTTAAATAAGATTTAAGAACATGATTCTAGCTGCTAAAATGTTTGAATAGGACTTTGATAATCATTGCATGGCATGAAAATCAGAAAAAAAAAATTGTTTAGCAGTGAGGTGAGGAGAAAAAAAAATCAGAAAAATTATAATCTAACAAGGAAAAAAAACAGAGTTTAAATTTTAAATGGGTTTATCTTAATATAAAAATTTGAATATCTGAATATAAGTAATTTATCTAGAAGATAACCTACTACTCTCAAACTTTATTAAAAAAAAAACTACTACTATACAACTAAAAAATGGATAAAAGCTTGAATTAATTAATCTTGTCCATTGAATGAATCTCAACACACGTAGTGTGGCCCTTCTCTTTGATAACTACGCCTTTCCTTTTAAAACAAGGGGAAAAAAGTACTGAATCGACAAGCATAACTTGGACAACCACTATAAGCAGAACATGTTATATATATACACATATAAATCATAGAACTGGAAAATAAAGAAATTACATGTCCACCAAATGGGGATAGTTTCATTGGTGGCCACAAATGTTTTTAAGTTATAACGTTATGGCCACAAATCTTTTTTTTGTAACATCATGGCCACTTATCTTATTTCCGAACACACTCATGCCCACAATGGCCGATTTCGAGGCTGTTTCTAGTGACTTTGATGAAGTGGAGGCCAGCGAGGTATATTAAATTTATAACTTGTTTGACATGGTAGTCCAACTAATGCTTATTTTAAACCTTGCGCCACATCAGCGCTGACGTGGCGCTCTTTCTCTCCTTCACCAACTCAAACTCATAGAACACTCCTTGCCTTCCCTTCTCTGATGATTTTCTCGACACTAACGATCACACCCACCTCCCTGACATCTCCTCTTTTTTTGCGTGGGACCCTCCTGTCTCTCCCCTCCCACTCCACTTCCGCCTTGGCCAAGAGCTCGGTCGTAATGAGTTCGACGTTACTCGCCTCTACTCTGATCCTGGCACCAGCGAGACCCTAGCGTGCAAATTCATCTCGAAACGCAAGCTCCACACCACCATTAACATTGAGGACGTCCGTAGCGAGGTCTCCATCATGCGCAGCCTCCCTAAGTGATCTTATTAAGATAGAAGGAATGCTTAACACACTCCCTGATAACCACCTCCACGTCTTTCCCTGCTTTCTTCATGGCTTACAATATGATGTCATATAACAAGTTAAATGAGTTTACATAATAATTTAGGGATTAAATGAGTTTTTTTTAATTTAAATATCATCATCATCATAATCATCACATCATCATCATCATCATCATCATCATCATCATCATCATCATCATCATCATCCATTTAATTTGGGTTAGGAGATAAATATATAAATCTAAAAAAGGTTGCCCAAAGTCTTTATTCACAACAACAACAACAACAACAACAACAACAACAACAACAACAAACAACAATAATAATGGCTAATGGGAACTCCAGCACAACAGAGAGCAAAGGGTTATGCATGCATAATGCTCAGCCACGACGGTAACCACACTGAGATTCCTGAGACCACACTACTGGTGTATGGTCAGATGCAACTACTCCACAGCCACAAGGAACTTCTCCGCTTGTTCCGCCAACAGTATCCCCCTCACCAGCTCATTCATCATCTCCAACCTCATCCTATCTGCCTTCTTCACTATCTCCCCATTACCTCTACATGCATACTCACCGCCTTTTCCACATCCCAATTCCCATTGTGTATCCTCCTCCCACCACCACCATCACCTCCGTCGTAACTACCCACACCAATCTCCTTCAAAATTGAAACAATGACTTATCCACCATACCCTCTTGCAAGTTCCCCATCTTGCTCGAAAGCTTGTCCTTTGCCTTGATTATCTTCATCTACTACTCATCTAGCATACAGAGTTGTATTGGTGAGAGAGCTGCCATACAGTTGATTGGTGTGGTAGCGCTAGCGAGAACCTGGTTGAAATGAGCTTAGATATCAACACCCGTAAAACATAAAACCAAACAGGCAGCCATGGATGGGCTGCGGTGGAGTCTTTGATACCCTATATTCTAGGGTTTCAGTGAGGTAGTGAAAGAGAGAAGGGGCACCACATTAACGTTGATGTGGCACAAGGTTTAAAATGAGGATGAGTTGGACTGCCATGTCAAACAAGCTATAAATTTAATATGCCTCGCTGGCCTCCACATCATCAAAATCGCCGGAAACAGCCTCAAAATCGGCCATTGTGGCCATGAGTGCATCCAGAGAAAAGATAAGTGGCCATGATGTTACAAAAAAAGACTTGTGGTTATAGCGTTATAACTTAAAAACATTTGTGGCCACCAATGAAACTACCCCCCATCAAATGTGGCAAAGAGAAGAAAACTACAAGACAACGGGGTTGGAATACTTGTAAAATAATAGAATCATTTGACTCACTTCGTGAATTGCTAGATAATTCAGTAGCAGAAACTAGGTGCCCAACAAAGTGAAGCCTTTTTTTGATTTGCAAAAGTGCTTCCTCCAACTTGGCTTTCTGAGAGGTTGACATTGTATTTATTTATGCAATAAACATATGATCGATTTTGCATATAAATGAAAAATGTGAAAGTGTTGTGCAAGAGAAAAGGTGATTGTTTCGTTCAATCTAGATTGTCCAACATATTGCCAGAATAATAAGGTTTCCCATACCATGTAAACTCAAAGAACTATTTAACCCTCCAAGAAGAAGATCAAATCTCCTTGAGGGAAGTCAAGCTGTTTAATATGTTGAACAATGCTAAGTAGTAAGCCTGAATTCTTAAAGTGAAAAGGCAATTTTGGAGCATATCGTCCACAGTTTCCACAGTTGTGTGGCAGCATACATAGGTGATCATAGAGTTTTTGTTGCAGATAAATTTTGCCAAACTTTTATCTTGTTATCCACGATAAGCATGTGAAAATTTCAACTTTGGTTGGGCACGCTCCTTCGAAAGTAGCAATCAGTTTCAAAAATTTTATTTTGTTATAAATCAAATTCTAAATTTAGAAACCAAGTTGAAACCAAAAATATTCTATTTTAAATTTAGTTTTATATTGGAAAGAGAAATGATTCCATTTTAAATCAGTTTCAAAAATTTTATTCTATTATAAATCTGTTTCTAAATTTAGAAACCGAGTTGAAACCAAAAATGTTCTATTTTAAATTTAGTTTTATATTGGAAAGAGAAATGATTCCCTTTTAAATATATTTCTAAAATTAAAATATAAAAAATTAAATTATATTTTAAACCAGATTTATCTATTACCAATCCATTGCTAAATCACCAATAATAATAATAATAATAATAATAATAATAATAATAATAATAATAATAATAACTAGGTTAATTCCCTCGCTTTGCTTCATTGGTTTTGCAAATTTGAAAGTTTTAAAATGCGTGTATTTGTGAGAAATAAATATTGATAATAATTTTCATAAAAAAATCAAAGAAATACAGAAATATTATTTACTTTATGTTCCTGTGAGTACAAAAAACACACAGTTAAGAGGATTGGATAATAAATTCTAAAAGTTTCTTATGGGAAGATCTTCATTGTCATGGCCTATGCCCATCAATGCTTATCTATTCAAAACAATTGTAGTTAGATATAAATTATATATGTACCACTTTGCAATTTGGAATTGTACAACATACATGTAGATATCCTGCTACATAACATTTGCATTAAATTTGTTAGCATATAATCAACCTTGAAGTAGCACATACAACCCTATTTAATAAACCGAAGTCCTCCATAAAGGACATGCAAGCCATCACCCTATGCATATTTTGACAATTAGTTACATCTAGTAAAAAAATTGAAATGAAAGGTTGTTTAATTCTGCTATATATATATATATATATATATATATAAAGGGATATACAATGTGAACTAGAAAGAATTTTGAATGTCAAATTTCTTCTCCTTTTCCAAAGGTTGAAGCTAATTGTCAATGAGCATCTAAAAAGGGGAAGATACTCTTTGATTGCATCATCTTCAATTATTTGTTATTTCTTTGACTTTTTCTAGAGCATGGAACAATTTCAACCATTCTAATTAATTCTGTGAATGAGAAAGCATTAATTCGGCCACTGTAGTTTACTTCCTTGAGTCCAATTACGTGTTAAGTGACAAATTAAATATCTACTTTGAATATACAACCTATTAAATTACTTGTCTAAATTAAGTAGTGATTAAATTCTTTCAATGGCCAAATAATTTGAAGTGAAATTCAACACATTACAGTAAGCCACTTACTAATGAAACAACCAATTTAACAAAAGCCTTCTTGTCTCGTGTTCCAATTGATTTCAAGGCATATTTATATTCCAAGAGCACATTTTCACCTTTAGAGTCATTTTGTAGAGCAAAAATACATATAAAATTTTTTACCTACTCAAAATAGTATGAGTTAGAAATATATTGTATGTGTCGACCATAATGCATTTTGGAATTATGAAACATACCTACAAATCTCTAAACTATATAACACCTTTACATATTTGAAATAACCTGAATTTAGAAAGCATTAAATTTGGTATATATTCAAAACAATTGGAGATACTTGGTTGCATTACACCTTTACATATTGTGTGTGTTGACCACAATGAAATTTAGAATTATGAAACATACTTGTAGAAATCTTGGTTGCATAACACCTATATCAAGTTGGTTAACATAGAATAAAGGTTTGAGTTTGGGGATGCAATCATTATCTGAGTGATGAGTATACAATGTTCATGTATTTAATATCATTTTGTACACTCATTCGGCTTATATGAGAAGTATATTATGGAATTTGATGCTAAATCTAGTGTGTTTCATATTCTTAGGCTTTGGGCAACACTTAACAGAAGAAATAGAACAAAAAAAAAAATTCCATATCCTAAATGAAGAAGTTAGAGCTCTCTCGGCATCATTTGAACAAGGACAAGGCAACCTGGGTGGCTTATACGCAGATTACGGCCTACCTTATAACCATAAGTACTTTCCAAAGAACCTTGCGGGCATGATTATGAATGTAAAGAGAATTCAGAGCCAAATCAGAGAACCTTATGGGCAAGGCTTATTGCTGTAAGGACCATCCTAAGGAGCTTACGACTATAACTTATGCCCGTAATAGGTGATTACAAGAAACAGAGCAGTGGAGCTTACGGTCCAGTGCTTACAGTCGTAAGCTAGATCGTAACACAAATAGAAGACCTTACGGACGTGACTTACGAGCGTAAGTGTTCCCTTATGACCACGTTCTTATGCCTGTAAGCAACCCATAAGTAGACGGGTATAAATATATCTGATGAGAATTTTTAGGGTATTCTTAGAGGTGAAGTTAGGGAAGAAAGGAGATGATTCTCCAAGGCTCAAGAGGCTATTTTACGAGAGATTTGGTTCCATATTCAAGGAGATTGAAGATTGTAGCCGTCAAGCTCACCTTGGCGGCGTGCATGGAAGCTTTTCTAGGGCTTCTCCGGCGATCCTCTTATAGCATGATTGAGAAGGGGATTTTCATATTTTCCATATTTCCTCCTCTATCTTGCATCATGAATGTTTGCTCTCCATTAATGGTGAGCTAATTTGTTAGATGTTTAGACATAGTTGAACTCTAGGGTTTATTTTATTAGTATTGGGTGTTGAATCTTATTATTTAATTATTTTTTCTAATTGCAATCATCTCTATTTGAATCTAATTGTATGTTTGAATGCTTGGTTGCTAATGAGGAGAAAGCCCTAGATATCATGCTTCATGTGCTTTGTGATGAGTAGAAATACCCACATAGCATAGGCGTGATTAAAGAGAATTGTGAGTAAGCCTGGGTATAGAGTATTTTAGAGACTCTGCATCCCTCAATTCTCCCGAGTGAGTTAATAATTGTTTCCCTGCTCTTTGCAATCATGTGGAGTATATTTTAGGAGAAATCGCATCTATACTCTGTGTTCGGATTAAGGGTAATCTCTCTTCATAAGAGAGACTATCAATCTAAGAGATTCTCATTATCCCACAGTGAAGTTTCATAGAATATTAATGCAATTGTGTGGATGTCTGTATCAGCTATGTTCCTATTCAGTTACTCTTCACCCTCTACGGAGGAGTTTAGTATAATTCTGGAAACCACTCAGTTCAAATAGGATTATATACATAGATAACCTTTGTCTTGTACAACAAAACCCTAGGGGGATGCTATGCCCGGATATCATTTCTTTCCCTGATTTCTCTTTTGCTTTTTATAATATTACTTGCTTTTGTTTTCTTTGATTCACACACTCATCACTTTCTTAATTAAGCTATTTTTTTGGAATTATGGCTGTTACTAGTATTCACTTTCTTTCTTGCATGTAAACCGACACTCTGCTTTACACACACTTATATTACGCAATTAGCATGTACACTTGAGTCCTTATCACCGAGGAAAACTGAGCCCTCCACAACACTTACAACCCATCATCCTGTGTGTTTTGACAGTAATTAACAATAATTAAAAAATTGAAATGAAAAATTCTTAAATTGGGATTAAAGAAATATACTCAGGGATATATATATGATGTGAATTGGAAATAACTTTGAATATTACTTAACAAATGTCTTCCCCTTATCCAAAGGTTGAATCTAATTGTCAATAAATAGTAACAAAAGGGAAGAAACTCTTTCACTACATCATCATCAATTGTCATTGCTTGGACTCTTTCCATAACATGACACAATTGTAAGCATTCCAATAGATCTTGAAATTGACAATGTATTAAATTTGGCCAGTATACTTACATAGTAGTCAGATATATATTGTGTTTTTCCAGCATAATCATGCAATTGGGAATTTTTTTAACATACGTGTAGATCTCCTAGTTGCGTAGATCTCCCATTCGATGAGTCCCAATCCCTCCATATCAGAAATTAACCTCATCATCTTATCCATATTCTGACAGGAAATAACAACAGGTTAAAAAATGTAAAATAATGTTCTAAAAAAAAATATATGTAGGGGAATACCATGTCAACCGGAAAGAACTTATATGAAATAATTTATATTTATATATATGTAAATATTTAACATATCATATATGTATATATATTGTTAACATTGTATACTTAGTTATAATCATTAAATTTATTATAATTATTATAATATTTATTATGCTCATTAAGGGGAAAACTTGTGAAATATATAAACTCTAAGTATTTAAAATGGGTGAGAAAATGTTTTTATCATAATATAATTTATATTTCTACACAGGAAGCTTGTGATATTATCATAAGTTAAAATTAAAAATTTGAATCCTCAGTACTTATAAATATTTTTTAAAAAATGTAACATATGTACAATCCATCTTTGGTAAACTTCAGAGTATTTAAACAAAGGAAGGAATTTTTTTCGTATTATTATTATTTAATTATCTCTATAGCTTGGTATGTTTGTGTGTGTATTTTTTTATTTTACAAAAATTCATAAAAGAAGAAAGTAAAAAAAAGTAATGATTTTTATTTATGGCATATATTATAGCAAGGCATGGATACATAAACATAAATACATAAACTTCATATGTTACTCTATTTTTATTTTTTTGGAAGGTGAATTTTTTATGAATAGATCTTTTGCAATTTTAGTTCGAGGTTGGAAATTTCGAACTTGCTCTTGATCATCATCAGAGTTTGATGAAGTTTTATTCATCCAAATATTTTTCCTAGATTGGTTTATGGAGGTATCAGCTGCTTCCATTTGAGGTTCTTTCATTGGAGAAGTGAAATTAGCTTTTCCTTTGATTACTTTGTAGTTAAATATTTTATACAACTTTAATTCTTGAGTAGCTGCTCTGTATGTCAATCCTATAGTAAAGCAAAATTCTTTCTCTTTCACTCGAAGGACTAATGGAGGTGGTTAAAAAGCGGTTGATTTCTTTAATTGTTGGCATTATTGATAAGAATGTCTTTGTCAACCTTTCTACTTGTTTGTAAAAAATGACTAAGTTCATTTCATTAGTTTCATCTTTCATCATCAGATTTACCCTCATACTACAATAACATATTTGTTCAAAGGTCATGTTCGTGGATGCTTTTAGCTGAAATCAGTCAGAAATAAAATCAAAGTACTAATGACATCTAATTTCTTACTTGATTAATGGAGTTTTAATTCCATGCTTATCACACCAAAATTCATCTCCCCATTTTTCCCCCACTTTTCCAAACTTGCATAGCAGACATTGCAGGTATTATAATACCATCCAAATGTTTTGTTTATGTCTGCGATAGTAGCTTGAACCTTGGACCTACTGTATTGGAAAATAAAATGTAAGGTAAGTTATTTCAAATGTAGATGTGAAGGTTTCAATGCAAGGCATTATGCAGAATGGAAATATGTAATTTATTCCCTACTCTTATCCCTTCTAAGTCAAAGTTGAGCAATTCGGATATGGTTACCGACACAATTGGTCCAATTTGGAGTTGTTGCTCCTTTTGTTGTGGGAGGAGTTGTGCATGTTCATTTTCAGCTTCATACTGGGTAAATTTTTCCAGTGAGTACCTAAGTTTGGCCTTATATTAGTTTGAGTACTAACTTTTAATTTGTATCAAAATGAATACTAAGTTTTAATTTCATTTCTTTGGCTAAATAATTGGGGATTTCCAATAGATTTTTGGTGATGTGGATGCCGGAAAGCTTACGAGGATGCCTTGGGTCCACATCACCGACTCGCCAGCTCAACTACTTAACTAATGTGGTGTTTTTTTTTGTCCATGTAGGATGTACACGTTAGCTATTGTATATCCTACGTGGACCAAATAAAGCCACATTGGTTAAATAGCTGAGTTGGTGAGTCGTTGACGTGGACCCAAGGCATTTATGCAAGTTTTTCGACGTCCACATCACCAAAAATCCATCGGAAAGCCCCAATTACTCTGCCTGAGAAATGAAATTAAAATTTGGTCCTCATTTTTATACAAATTGAAAATTAGTGCTCAAATTGATATAGGGTCAAACTTAGGTACTCACTGGAAAAATTTACTCGCTTAATACCTGTATCAAAATAGTAAATATTTAAATTTATCATATGTTTTTATCAATGTCTAAATTGAATATATCATTATATTTTGTACCTTAATTTGAACTCTTTTGTTTCTTGAATGCCGATGTTGATATAATTTTTTGATGCAATTAATATGTTTAGATATATGTTTCCTATTGAGAATGGCTAAATAAATTAGTTTTGTAAATGAGAAAAAAAGTTTGTAGACTTCATACTGTACCTCTAAAAGTTTTAGCAACCATATCAATGAAGACAATGATCGGCCTTGGTTGTAATTGTAGAATCTCAGGCACATTAAGTAATTGAGAACAATATTCCTAAAGAGTGACCCTGATTATTTATCCACTGTAAACAAAATGCAACAATTGTAATTTTGTAACAATTAGATTTAACTCTATAGTTAAATTGTTAAATAATAACTATTTTGAGGTAGTGAAGCTTACTTTAATTTTTGAATAATAACATCTCTTTTGTCTTTAGTCTTATCATGTTTTGGTAAATAAACGGGTGTCATAGGACCAATTTAAATTAGCATTCCAATAGTATCTGAAAATAAAAAATGATAATATATGGTCAATAGAATTAACTTCTATGAGTCAAATTAAATTAGCATTCCAATAGTATTTGCAACTTGGATCTTCATGAAAATATAAATTTGTCCTTTTGTGATTTTTTGGCAAAATTCTGGAGCATCTGTTTCTCGTATATGTATACAAATTGTAGAACCTATTAAAAGAAATAATGAAAGAAATAAGCAATGAAATAATATGGCATTCCAAATAAGTATAAACTAAGGGATGGTAAGGACATTTTTTTTTATATAATCACTTGCATCAAAATCTATTCCAATTTAAGCTAATATATGTTGAATTTGGAATCAAGCAATCCCAAAGTTTTACTATTCTCAGTTTCACTGCTTGATTTAGCATGCCTTCTACCAATTTTGAAATTTTCTTTGTACACATTCTTCAGCGGAATATAAATTAGAACAAAAAGTAGTTATTATGTTTTTAAATTTGAAAAAATAGATTTAAAAAACTTTTGGCAGAGCACTTACTTGCCTTTTCACTATCTAAAAATTAATCCAAATAAGAATATATCAAACAATTGTGATATCTGTAATAAAAATAACACAACCAAACAACAAATGATTGAACAATCAAATTTTAAAAAAATAATAAATAAATAACAAAACTATAATAAGCTAAATAGTATCATTATAGACACTTATGTGAAAAACAAACCTATACCAAGGTAGGAAATTGTTATTCATCTTGATTAGAATATGGGCAATATATATTAACACCATCATTTAATTTCTTTTATTTTAAAATTTTCATCTTCTTCCACAATTGTCTATTCATCTTTCCATAAACCCAGCCAATATCATTTAATAAATATGAAACTATTGATAATTTTTTTAAAAAAAAATCCATGTTGTAATTTAATGTAATACCAAATAAATGTTGTTAATTTTTTTATTAATTTAATAATAATATTTTTTTTTATTAATAACACAACTTTTTTTTTTTATTTTCCATATTTTATGTAACTCCAAATAAATGTTATTTAATTTTTTCTAAACAAATACTTCTTAATAAATTTATGAAAGATTTTAGTTTCCAAAGACCATCCATTTTCATGAGTAGGTCTTATTAAATGTTTAATATAAAGCCGACTTAATGCTCATGGTGAAATCAATTCCATTAAATCTTTTATGTTCATAATGCAATGGGAAAATACAACATTCCCAACATATTACCATTTGTTTCCATTAGAAGATCTTATTAAATATTTAATATAAAACCAATTTAATGCCCATGATGAAATCAATGCCACTTTAAATATATGGAAAAAAAAATTAAATCTTCCTTAAAACCCTCTCCAATCATATTACCATCCGTTTCCATTAGAAGATCCTATTAAATATTTAGTATAAAGCCGATTTAATGCCCATGATGAAATCAATGCCTATTATGCAATTAAAATTTTCAATTATTGATTCCATATTTAATATAAATAAAAATTAAAATATTATAAAAATGTTTAAAATTATTCTCCAATTAGTTACCATTCCTTTATCTTATAAATATTAAATATTTAATATAAAACCAATTTAATGGCCATTATCAAATCAATGCCACTTTAAATATATGAAATTTTTTTTTTAAAAGTCTTCCTTAAAACCCTCTCCAATCATATCATCATCCGTTTCCATTAGAAGATCCTATTAAATATTTAATATAAATTGATTTAAGCCCATGATGAAATCAATGCCTATTATGCAATTAAAATTTTCAATTATTAATACCATATTTAATATAAATGAAAATATTAAAATTATTCCTTGAATTACTCTCAAAGCAATTTATACTAGGACTGACGAAAAGGGTTGGCTTGTCGTGTTTGTATCGTGTTGACCTATGATTCTGACACGTTTACCCATGAGACGAACATGACACGATTATTGAATGGGTCATTTTTCAGATCATGATCACAACATATTTAAAAGCTGTGTCGACATGACACTACACATTTAAGTTAAATAGATCAGTGTGACACATTTACTTGTTTAAAACACAACAGGTGACATGACATGACAAGACAAGTGACATGACATGAATATTTAATCAAGACATTTCTTTTAGATTGAATTTATATTAAACACAAAATACTTAAACATCATTAAATCCATTAATTCATATGTGATAAAAGAAAATAGCCAAACAACATAAAAAATATGCAAATATAAAGATACATATTGTTTTACTTGTCTATATTAAAACAATCCATTACAAATATAATAAGCTATTATTTATCCAAATGCACCGAAGTAGAAGATGATGGTCATCCTTCTCTGTTGTTGGCATTAAGCTCTATCATGGTTGCCAATTCTTCCACCTCATTTTGCAAAACATCTACAAAACAATAAATTGATTGCAAACAAACATATACCAAGAATATATTGAAATAACATAAAAGTAAATAGAATATACATAAAAATATAATACATTTTAGTCCATATTTCCAATATCGAGTACAAACCAATGCTTTAACCATCTCAGGCTTCAATGCACTTCTATATGGGTCAAGAATCCTTTCTCCAGTACTAAAGGTGCTTTCAGAAGTAGCGGTCATGATAGGAATTATGAGAATATCATGAGCCATAGATGCAACACTAGGATACCTAAATTAATTCCCTTTCCAATATGTCAACACATCAAGTTCAATCTTCCTAACCAATCTAGGTTCATCTAAGTATAGCTCAAGTTCACATTTATGTAGAGTAGTCTCATCACTAGTAGCAGCATCAAACATCTTACAAAAAGAAATTAAAAACAATTCAAATTCAAATTCATATTCAAATAAAATACAGCAACAAAAAATATTAATAAGTACCTTCATCAAAGTCATGAAGTATTATCCAGGCAAGTTTCTGATGTCAATTGAGATACATCCACATAATGATAAAAAAGAGACTTAAGATCCCACCGAAAGTTTTCCACCTTAGTTCTTGCCCATTTCCACACCAATTATCATTTTATAGCTCTAATCCAAAAAATGAAACTTATATCTAGGATCCATAATTATAGCCATGGCTAGTAACTTATTGAAATCTTATTAATATTTCTTAAAGTTTTCAAGCATCACAGCAACCATAGAGCTCATGTACTCATCAAAGCCATCCACATCATCTTTCATTTTCAAGTAAGAAGTCACCACTAAAGGAAAATACATGTTGGCAAAATTTCTTAATTTTCTCCAATTTCTCCCATTCATCTCTCAACGGACAATGCTTGAAGTTCGATTCACTCAATTCTAAATGCATGAATGCACAATGATAATAAATGAGCACTTTCAAATGTGATGTAATTAAGTTGAGTTCCATCTAGTAGGAACATCTTGCCTTAATCTTTTTTCACTATCAAGAGAACTATGAGCAACACATTTAAGAAACTATTACTTCCTAACTTGAAAACCTTTCTTATACTTAACACATTCATGAATTTTAGTGACACAAGAATATATGCATTTCAATCCATCTTGAACCACTAAATTCATAATATGAGCCCAACTACGCATATGAAAATACTTTCCACCACATACAAGTCCATTTCTATTAAGTAACTGAGTTTTCAATAAACTAGCACAAGTATCATTTGCAGAAGCACAATGTCAATGTAAAACCCTTAAATCAATCACTCAATCACATAGAAAATTGTGAATTTTTCAGATAATGGTATCATATTATGAGGAGATGTTATATAACATAAGTTCAAAATTCATTTACGCAAAACCCAATCCTTATCAACAAAGTGAGTAGTTAAACATATGTAACCATTAGAAGTTAAAGATGACCAACAATCAGAAGTTAAACAAATCCTTCTAGGTGACACCTCTAGCATACTTTTAATATTCTATTTTTCCCTTTTAAACATCTTAAGACAATCAGTCTTACAAGTATTTCTAGTACCTATATGCAAATCAAGCTTTAAATATTTTAAAATAGCTAAAATTCCTTCAAACTCCATAAATTAAAAGGGCAAATCATACATAATAATTGCACTAGTCAACAAATCTCTAAAGGTTTCAACAACAAACTTATTACCAAATAAAGACATAGATCCAGAGCCAATGAGTAACTAACCTACATCAAGGATATCTTTTCTAACACAAGTGGAGATGTGTTGCTTCATGTTTCCTGCCCCATATTTTGGGTCAATGACATAAGTTAAAACCACTTCAAAGCAACAATGTACAAACTACAAACGACACACCATTACATAGAAGGCATAGCCATAATGGTGCCATTTGCCACCATTTCATAATTAATTGCTTGACACTACCCAACAAACCATATTATTGTTTACAAAATGGAAAAAAAATGCTTAGTCTTATCAGGACAATTCGATTATGCCAATTCCATGCAACCAAAGCAAAAAAATTAAATATAAAACCAAAAAAATAACAAGCTTCTAAGCTATAAAAACTTTCAACTTCAAAAAAACAAGTTGCCAAAAACAAATATGCTGCCCTTATCTATAAGACTACAACAACTAGCTCATTTTCTTCACAGTACTTTACCAAAAATTTCAACTTCAAAAATTCCAAATCGAAACCAAACACATTTACTATAACAATTTGCAATTTACTAATCAAATTCACAAAATTATCACAAACAAAATTAACCATTGCCAAATAGGTAGACCAATAAAAATCTCGCATTTACTAATAAAATTTCACAAAATTTCAACATCAAAACCAAAACTAACTTTGATCAAAGAGCCTAACTCTACTAGTTCAATAGTCTGGCAAGAACAAAACAGTGATAGTCCAAACCTTAAAAAGTAATGGAGAGGAGAAACCATGAGTGCAAACTGAAATGATAGAAAAGAGAGAAAAAGAGTTGCTATGAGGGAGAGAGAGAGAGAGAGAGAGAGAGAGAGAGAGAGAGAGAGGAAAGAGTGGGACCAGGAAAGAGAAGTAAGAGATGAAATGGGATCCTGAGAGTGGCTATGAGTGAAGGAAGGCTTACCATGAAGTGAAGGGCTACGCTAGACAAAATGGATAGCACCGGAGTAGCGTCAGAGTAATGGGCACTGTCGGAGTAGTGTTAGAGTGTTGGGTTGTGGCTATGGAGAAACGATGATTTGGTTGTGGAGAAGCTTGGAGAAATATGGCTATATTTTTAGAGAAGCGTAGCTGTGGTTGTGGAGAAGTGTCGGTTTGAAGAAGAGGAAGAGACGTGGTTGTGGCTGTGAGTGAAATGAAAGCCTGAACTCTGAAGAGAACCAAATGAATGAGTTATGAATTTAGGGTTTTGTTTTGATTAGAATTTAAAATAAAAATAATAAATTAATTGAATTATTTTCACGGGTCATATACAATATCATGTTGATACGGGACATGTTTACCCATTTATGTTAAACAGGTTAATCGTGTCATAAATGGGTCACATTTATCACATTAATTCATTTAATTTTGGCATGTCATAAACATGTCGACACTTTTATGACATGAACCTGTTTAATCCAAACCCAAAACCTGTTGTGTATGTGGAACCCTGATTGCTTGATACCCCTGAGGCGCGGATCCAATTGCGCGCTAAGTTGGCTAAGGGGTGAGAAGGAGCATCGGTTTTAGATTGGGGTGTGGGGCAATGCTCCGTGGTAGGATATAAGGATAATTTGTATCTGGTTAGGATTCTAGTTTGATAATCTTACAAATTGTATCCAGATAGGATCTATATCGGGATAGGTTTAGGATCTGAATAAGTTTAGGATCTCGTTTGGGTTAGTATCCATATATGATTTATCATCTTCCAGATATGCCTCAGAGTTCTAATCTAGATATGTCTCACAGTTCTAATCTAGATATGTGTCAGATATCCATAGGGAGTCCTTTGTAAGATGTAATTGTGCTTCTGATATTGAATAAAACCCTAATGCCGCCGTGGATGTAGGCAATCTTGGCGAACTACGTAAATCTTGTCTTGTCTTCTTATGATTGTTTTCTTGTTTTGCTTTCTCTTTTGATCCTTAGTGGGAATCGAATTCCCAATAATTTTTACCAGAGCCTAGATTTGAGAAGAAGAGTGGGAGCAATGGTGGAAGAAGGCAAGGACTTTAGATTTTGGAAGATGCAGATATAGGACTATCTCTACCAGAAGAGGTTGCAAAAACTACTATTAGGCAAGAAGCTAGAGAAAATAGAGCGGGCATACTGGGATTTGCTTGATTTCCAGGTGCTTGGAGTGGTTCATCTAGTATTTGTGAGAAACATGGCTTTCAACATCATCAAAGAGAAGACAAACTCTGATCTGATGAAGGAGCTAACAAATGCATGTGTACGAGAAACCATCCACCTTGAATAGGTCTATTTGATGTGTCATCTATTTAACTTGAAGATGTTGGAAAAAGTGTTTGTTCTAGATCACATCCATGAATTTAATATGATACAACTCAATTGAGTTCAGTGGAGATAACATTTGAGGATGAGGTAAAGGCACTGATTTTGCTATCATCCCTATCTGAGAGGTTATCTGTGACAGTAACTCCTGTGAATAGTTCATCAGGAAGTGCAAAATTGAAGATGAATGATATCCAAGATTTGATTTTGAGCAAGGATATTCGTAGAAAAGAATCAATAAAGTCGTTAGGATTAGCTTTGAATATATAAAGCAAAGGAAGAAGTCAACAGAAGGGTCAGAAAAAGGATCACAAAGATATTGTCTGTTGGAATTGCGATAAGAAGGGCCACTTCAGTAGTCAGTGCAAGGAACCAAATAAGAATGAGAAGTACCAATCAGAAGATGATGATTCTACAAATTTAACCAGTGAAAATGTTGATAATTCTCTTGTTTGTTGTGTTGACAATCCTATTAAGTCATGGATTCTAGACTCAGGTACATCGTTTCACTCAACACCTTGTAGAGAATTGCTACATAATTATGCTGTAGGAAAATATGGAAAGGTTTATCTTGCGAGTAATGAACCTTTAAAGATTGTAGGAAAGTGTGAAGTTCACATAAGAACTGCCAATGGAACATAGTAGAAGCTGCAAGAAGTTAGGCATGTCCTAGGCCTGAAAAGGAACTTGATTTCCATAAGTTAGATTGATAATTTTGTATACATTATTGTGTTTGGAGGAGGATCATGGAAAGTAACCAAGGGTACAATGACTGTGGCACGAGACAGGAAGATGGGAACATTATACATGACTGACTTTAAGGGCAGAGATACAATATCAGTTGCAAATTCTTCATTTGATTCAAAATTATGGTATAAAAGACTTGGGCACATGAGCGAGAAAGTTATGAAATTGTTAACATCAAAAGGAAAGTTACCAAATTTGAAGACGGTTGATGTAGGTCTTTGTGAAGATTGCATTTATGGATGTACTGTGTCAAGGAGGATGGGACAATTGCATTGAAGAAGGTACTTGGTGTAGAGAATCCAATAGACATGTTAACAAAATGTGTAACCATCCAAAAACTGCAGCTATGAATGGCCTCAGTTGGGCTCCGAGTTACTTAATGAAGAGGAGGCGCCGCAATAGGAGCATCATCTGAGCTATAGAGATGAAGGTTATGAGAGAGTTGCTTATATTAGAAGATCATCTGAGCCCTGATTGCTTGATACCCCTGAGGTGCGGATCAAACTCCACGCTACTTTGGCGAGGAGGTGTAAGGGAGCATTGGTTTTAGGATGGGGGTGTGAGGACAACATTCCATGGTAGGATATAAGGATAGTTTGTATATGGTTAGGATTATATTTTGATGATCTTGTAAATTGTATCCTAATAGGATCTGTATCCGATAGGTCTAAGATCTTGATAAGTTTAGGATCCAGATATGATTTATCCTCTTCCAAATATGTCTTAGAGTTCTAATCCAGATATGCCTCAGATTTCTTCTATATATAGGAAGTCCCTTGTAAGAAGTAATTGTGCTTCTGATATTGAAGTAAAACCCTAGTGCGGCCTTGGACGTAGGCAATCTTGTCGAACCATGTAAATCTTCGCTTGTTTTCTTGTGATTGTTTTCTGCTTTTGCTTTCTCTTTCGATCCTTGGTGGGAATCTGATTTCCAACAAACCTCCTAAGAAGATGTCGTTTCGTGTCATGTAAACATGTTGTGTCAAAAATTGCCACCCCCTAGAGTTTAAATATCTACTTTAATAGTATGTATAGATAATAATAATAATAATAATAATAATAATAATAATAATAATAATAATTTACATAAAATAATATCTCTATGAACAAATTTGCTCAACCAATGGTGCGGACAAATTACATTATTCCATTAATTCATATAAATGTTATTTGGTCCACACTGTACATCAGTACATGTATGTGTCTGTGCATGTGCGGGGGTATCTTGATGCAAAGGATCACATATAAAGTTATAAACACATGAATGGGGTAAATTTTTTCAGAGGATACCAAACTATAACCCGCTTTTATTTTGGGGACTAGACTTCAATTGGAATCAAAACGATTATCCAATTTTAATTTTGTTTCATTGGGTGGTCACCCGAGAGATTTTGGTCTATTTTTAATGATTTGATGTTAGAATTTTTTGTCAGAATGTGAGATAGAATTGTCATTTGGCAGATAGTATGTCATGCATTTGTTGACACAGAATTTTTGACATCTATATCATCAAAAAAATAGGTTGGAATATCTTGGGTAACCACTTTGTAAAACAAAAATTGAAGTTGGGTAATCATATTGATTCAAATTGAAGTTTGAAACCAAAAATGAAAAAAGGACCATAATTTGGTACCCTGCCAAGAAATTTACCTTGCATGAATGAGTTGCACGTTTGAATATATGTTCAGGATACATACATGCATGAACAAGTGGTTCATATACTTCCTTGCTTTAACAATTTGGTTGTGACACATTTTGCAACGTTCTTAGATGGTCTTTTTTTTCAACACAATTTTTTTTTTTGGCAAATGTTCTTGGTTTTTTGTTGTGCATTGTTGCAATTTGTGTCAGAAATTTGCAACACTTTTATACGTCGCAAATAGCATTTTTCTTGTAATGGTATGACTAAAAGTATTCAATTAAACATTGATATTTAACTACTGGCTAGTTGCATGGTTACTAATTTCATTCTAATCTCAAGGGATTGAAGATATTTGTAGGAGTTAATGCGTCATCATAATTTATAGACTGATTTGATTTATCTAATAATAATGACACCAATAATTGTACATGTGTTATATATGCCTAATATATATATATATATATATATATCTTAATGACTAAGCATTAGTATAATGACCCATGCATAATACATTTATGTTTGATTAACGATATACATGTGGCAATGAAAATTGAAAATAGGGACACTAATGTGCTTAAATTATGTATTAATTCATGCTTGTTATATTAACAAATAAAAGACTCTTGTTTTAGAATGAGTTTCATAACACATTAGACTGAGTTATTATTTATGAGTGCAGAGTGATGTTTAATGCTGTACAGAATGTAAAATGACGTGACGGAGATGTTTTTGTTTTTTCCTATTGTTAAATCATATAGTCAGTATTCTTAGTCACAATTGTGTATAAATATCCTTGACATTGCTCGCGGCTATTGCTAAGGAAAGCGGATGGTATCGAATAAATATCACTACAAGAAATACAGAAATAGGCAACAGATTTTTCCATCGCTAAGAACTACATTTCCGTTGCTATAAATATTTAGCAACGGACTTAGCAACGGAATCATTCCGACGGCTATTCCCAAGTCGCTATTCAAATTCCGTCGGTATGATAAAATTCCATCGTTATTTCTTATGTTGTTCCGACGGATAATTCCGTTGCCAAACACAAAAACTCCGTCATTATTATAATAATAAAATATTCATTCTTTTATGGTTCACAAAAATTCTGTTGCTATATTTCCGTCGCTAGTGTTGCATAACAACGGACTATTCCGTTACAATTATTGTTATAGCTACGAAAAAATTTAGTTTAGCAACAATATTTTTCTTATTTTAGCAATGAAATATTTATCGCTATTATCTTATTTCTAATGAAATCCGTTGGTATGCCCTCATTAACTACGGAATTCATTATATTTCCGTTGCAATTGTTTTTGTAGCAACGGAATGTTGGTTGTTATTTTCTTATTAGCAACGGAATTCCTTTTTTTCCGTTGCTATTTTCCTTGTAGCAACGGAAGTTTGGTGGTTGTTTTTCTTATTAGCAACGGATTGTTTTTCCATTGTTAATTTCTTGTAGCAACGGAATTACAGTTGTTTTTTTCTTAGCAACGTATATTTCTTTTTTCCGTTGTTAGTTTTTGTAGCAACGGAATATTGGTTGTTGTTTTCTTACACAATTGCAATATATGTATTAGCAACAGAATTTCTGATGCTATTTTTTATTTACAACGGAATTTCCATTATCATTTGTTATTTTGCAACGGAATATCCGTCACTATTCTTTATTATTAATTATCATAGCTATTAGCTACTAAATTTGTTTTTTACACAACCTGCACAATTTTCACAAATAAAAAAATTACCCATACAAACAAGAATAATACAAATGATCCACAAAAAAAATTATGTCATCAAGTATCCATAATCCATCATTTCAATCATATAAAAATTACAAAAATACAATTAATCCATACAAATGATCCAACATTCAATTCATAACAAAAATACAAATTATCCATACAAATGATCCAACTCTCCATCACAACCATAAATCCATCATCAACAATTCTCTAATCCAACAATACACTTGTCACCAACAAACAAAGTGACATAGGAAGTTATCATGAACATACATTGAATTACTTTGATTTTCTTTGTTCCCTCTTCTTGGCCATTGTATTCCTTTATTAAAATCATAAAAATTTAAAATCCATCAAATAAAATTGCTATAGAAATAAAATTGTGAACAATAAACAAAGTAAAAGTAATATATGAAGGTACATTTAATTACCTTGAGTTTTTTTTGTTGCTCTCTTCTTGCCTCCAAGATCTTCCTCTATGAAAATCATGAAATTTTAAAATCCATCAATTTAAATTGCAAATAGAAATTTATATGTAAAGCACTAAAACTTAAGAGAAGTAAGATTCAATTTATGTTTTAATTAAATAAATAATCAAATTTTAATAAAAACTTAAAACTAGATTATATATATATATAAAACAGAAAACCAGGGCCAAGCAAACCTTTAAACATGGTTTACTTTCCTTTTCTCCTCTACTCAATCTGAACACAATGGATGACAGAGTCTTAATACTAATTGAAAACATGCTTGAGAGTGGGCCTAGTTTAAGGAAATGGGCAGCATGAATTGATTGATTTCATTTTCCTAGCAAGTGGTCACCAAAAAATTCATAAAGGCACCTTCAAGATGGCCAAACAAGCATTCAATCCAAAGCGGCAGAGTTAAATGATGGTCAGGCTTATTGGTGATGCTTCATTCGTAAATGATCCATCAATCAATGTTATCATAAATTTTTTTCATCATCATAGCTATTAAACAAGTGTTGAGAAGTGTGTACCTTTACACAGAGGGCAGCTGCTGAACCTTTTATCAGAATTTATAAATGGATAGGTGCTGCAAGTTCAAACCAAAACACAATATTTAGATGAATCCACACGTTATTATTTGCAAGCACTGAAAAAGACTTCTCCTTACTGAAAATACTAAACGCTATTATGTGCACCAAAAATGTGACAGTAAATTAAGAATAGGGTTGCAGTACCTGAAAATAGTACAAAGCAATGGTTGGAGATAATAATTCAGAATCATATATGAGGTGCAATTGAATGCCAGATCATCAATAGAAGTGCAAAGTTTAGTCATTCATTATGTTTGTTTTGAATACAGTACAGAGAAGTAGCAGCTTACGAAGAAAAATATGGAAGAAGAGAGTAATCAACAATTTACTACACTTCCTCCAAGAGATACTATTAGAAGTTATCATAATAATATTTTAGGAACTGTCACAGATATTTAAAAAGAAAAAGACTTCAACAGAACCATTAAGTGATGGAGTAATTGAACAACTAGTCGACCCAGTTCAACAGCTAAAACAAATGCAAGATACTACGGCTGAATTAGTCCCAGCGGAAATCCTTTATAAACATGGAATTTGGGAAACAAAAGCCATGGTGTATCAACACAAGAGTAATGAAGTAATATCTTGTTGTGATTCTCCTCAACAGGTAACTTTAGATTTTATCAATAAAAGATCTAAAAAGAAATTACATGAGAGTAACTATAAACTCATCCATGTAGGACTAATTTTAATAGGAGTATATTCACTTCACAGACACAATATGGGTAGCAAAGTGATGGTTGCACTAGTAGATGCATCTAGTAGTGACCCAAAAATAGCTACTATAGGATCTATGGAGGTTGACATGTCAGGGCCAAGACAAATTTGTTATTTAGCCCCAAATATGCTGATCTCTATAAAAGATTTTAGTAAACATACAAAATAAGTAATAAAAACCAAAGGATATGACTCAATGTTAGACAGAGAAAATCTCCTAATTTCAAAAGCATTAGTAGGAAGAATTGGTGATGATCCTACCACAGCATATAATTTACAGATTAAGGGTGTCCTTGCCCATTTAAAATCAAAAGGAATTAAGGCTATTCCATGTTTAACAATTTCACAAGCCACATATCAACAAACTCCATGGTCTATAGACTCAACCCCAACGGTCAGTCACCCGACCAACATAGAATATTGGCCTAGTTCAGAAAATCAACATTCTGCATCTTTTAGGTTTATTGATTATCAAAACCAGCACAATGCATCTTCTTCAACATCAATTAGAGATGATGAAGAAGAAATTGCGCATATTTACACCTTATCCTCAGCTCCTCCAGAGGTTATTGAACAATGGACAGCTGAAGAATGGGAAGATTTTTGTGCAGAATTGGGATATAATGTCACAGACATAGAAACCCCAGTTAATATGGTAGGAGCAGTCAATCAGATAATAACATATGATCAATATAATGAAGCAGTGCACCAATATAATACTTTTATAAGCTTAGATCAAACAAAGACGTATACACCTGAAGAAGACAATGAGCTGCTTGATTTATTAGATGATTGTATCACTGACTTTTACCCAGTGTTACAAAAAGATAAAAATAAAATTATCCCAGAATTAAAATGTTCTGAAGTTTTATCTGACAGTATCCTCTTGAAGTTTATAGATTTTGATGAACTTCTTGAATTAGAAAATAAAAATATTAAACGCAACTATACATGAAAATCAAAATAGATTTCTTTCATGTGGTGGTAAAAGGACTAAAGGAAGGCATGGTAGCAACAAGGAAGCGCTCGTCGGTGTTGCGTCTCGCCGGAGATCCGAATGCCCACTCCAAACCCGATGAACAATAGCCCCAACCCAAGCAAGCACACGGCACCCAGGAGTCCCCGATGTAGGCCCCCAAGCACGCACTCCGATCGTTGCACCCACAAACCCCTAAGCACAGTGACGAGGACGAGAAAGAGAGAAGAGCTCTAGAAACCAAGACCGTGGCGCTGCGATTAGGGAATTGAGTGGGTGGAGCTTCACAGTGATGTGCTGGAGGACGCTAATGGCGGCGGAGTTGTAGATTGGTGCGCACTGGAGTTGTAGATCGGCACTGTGATTAGGATTAGGGTTGGGTATTAAACAATAATGAAGAGATTGAAGTTGGATCAAGGTGAAAGGAAATGGAGATAGAAGCAATTACCGAGAGGATGAGGGATGAGAAGCTGAGAGACGGAGAAGGGAAGCTCATTGATCTCACACTGAAGCCGATGAGAAGAGAAGAGAAGAGAATGGAAAAAGGGAAAGGACAACGATGCAGGGTTAAAAAGATGTTACTTTTAAGTTTTTTTTTAAAAAAAGAAATTTTCTTTAAAAAAAAAAAATTTTAATTAAGAAAATAATTTCAGATTTTATTAATTATTGTTTGATTAGAAATTAATTTCAAAGAAATTTTAATGCACATCAATTTAATAGCCAACCCAACTTCTTTTAATTTGATGTTTTTAATATCCGATCATATAGAAATTCAAAATAAAATATATAATAAATTTGGATTAAAATCTGAGGCTAGGAGTGAGCATTGAAAAGGCAAGATTTAATTGCTTTCATGCCCATTTATAGTTTATCAATTTCAGAAAATCTTGACAAAAATACAATAATTCAACTAATCATCCATAGGACTATTTTTAGATATAAATAACACTCAATATTTTGCACATAAAAGTATGACTAATAATATTCTACCAATTTTCTAGAACCCCTTATAATTATTAACTTTTAATTTATTTAAATATTTAATCATGTACAATTAAACAAATATATTAATTAATTAATATTATTTTTTTATAAAAAATAAACAAATTACATCAGGGCATACATTAATATGAAATTAATATTTTCTAATATATTTATATCATCAACTCCACTCGAGATTGAAATATACTGTTTATTACTTATTTGTTATTAATTTTAAAGTTTATTAAATATTTATTTTTTGTAAAAATAGATATATATATATATATATATAATTTTTTTTTAGAAAAAAAGGATAAACTCAATCAAACCTTTCATACCCCCTCTCTCTTTGTGACCCTTTATTTATTCCTTTCTTTCCTTGAAATTAATTATTGTTTGAAAAAAAATCCAAAGAATTAAGGTTTATTCTTATTTTTATTATTATATAGAAAAACAAACTCAATTTGAGACTTAAGTTTTTTTTTCCTTTTCATATATATATATATATATATATTGGATAATCACACATTATTAAAAAGTGAAAATGTATTAATGAATAATATATAAATTACAAATATTAATAAATAATATATATATATATATAAGTTTGGAATAGGAACGGACTTATTCCGTAGCAATATTTTAAAATTCCGTCGGTAATGTAATAAAAACAAGTTGAACTTCTGAAGCTTTATTCCGTCGGTAATCTAATGATGATTCCGTTTCCAATACTTACAAATAGCGACGGAATGAATCCGTAGCAATTTATTAGCAACAGAAATAGGCTGAAAAATTAGGGCGCGTAAGCTCTAGCAACGGAATAGCAATGGACTTATTTTGTTGCTACGTTTCTGTTGCTATTAATTACACTTCTGTTGCCATATTATACAATTCCGTTGGTAATGTAGTAAAAACAAGTTGAACTTCTAAAGTTTTATTTCGTCGGTAATCCGACGCTAATTCCGTCACTAATGTTTACAAATAGCAACGAAACAAATCCGTAGCAATATTTTCATTGCCTATTCCTGTATTTCTTGTAGTGTATTAGCTCTGTGATGCACGGGTTCTACCATTCTAAAAATAGGATGGGCTATATGTTATGATTTTTCAATTGTTATAGGAACCCTTCAAATTTATTTAACACTTTTACCTTTCTTCCCATCATGCATTGAGCAGATCATATCATATATATATATATATATATATATATATATATATATATATATATATATATATATATTTCATAAAGTTCTAATAATTTCATGAGCTCATCTTGCTCAGAACTCAACTATCGGGATGATACAAACCAAACATTAATTATTCTTCACAAAAATTTTAAAACGAACATATTACATAATTTTTGTGATTATATAAATAACAATATAATCACTACTTAAATCCACTAATATAATTAATAAAAGCCAAAAGTTGTTCATAAGATGATCCTCCTTCAATACTATCCCTTATTTTCTCTCCCAAATCCTTAGCCCTTCTCCTTATCTCCAAACCCTCCTTATCCACCATCACTTTCCGGATAGCCTCATCCACCTTCTCCCACTTCAAAACCTCATCTCTTTTGTCCCACTCCCTCACTATCACCCCCACCTTCAAATAGTCAGTTATCAGCAGTGCATTGCTTGGTTGGTCTGAATGAATGGGCCACGTCAGCATGGCTACTCCCATACTCATCCCTTCCATGCATGAGTTCCATCCACAGTGACTCATGAAAGCCGCTGTTGAACCATGGGCTAATATATCCAGTTGTGGTGCCCATCCTCTCACCACCATTCCCATCCCTTCAACTCTCTTATCAAAGTCCAACAACAAGCTCTTCTCTCTTGTAAGTTCCCCTTCCTTACTTATATCCCCTCTATCAGCTTCTCTTATAACCCATATAAACCTCTGCTTGCTTTTCTCCAAACCCAATGCTATCTCCTTTATCTGCTGATCTGACATTGTTGTTGTGCTTCCAAAAGCTACATACACCACTGACTTGAGGGGTTGCTTGTCCAACCATTCAAGACATGGATGACGAGGTCCAGATTTATAATCAGTTACAGTAAGTGGACTCACGGGACCCACTGCAAAAATCTTCTTACCAACAAAGCCATCTTCTTTGGCAAGAAGATCAATGAAATGTCCGTCAATGGTTCTTGACGTGTTGAATAGCATGCCTTCGGATGAGGTCTCATAGCAATACTTCTTGGTGAAGGTCCAAACCTCTTCAGGGACGATGTCCGGTAAGGGAGAGAAGAGGATAT
This sequence comes from Dioscorea cayenensis subsp. rotundata, assembly GCF_009730915.1. Lineage (NCBI taxonomy): Eukaryota > Viridiplantae > Streptophyta > Magnoliopsida > Dioscoreales > Dioscoreaceae > Dioscorea > Dioscorea cayenensis. Next base: position 20,776,216 of record NC_052472.1, read on the forward strand.
GGTTATCCGAATATGTTTTGGAGGTGCTTTCGTCGAGGTAGGAGAGTATAAAGTTGGCAGGGACGCACTGGAACTTGAAGGTGTGGATAGAGGGGATGGAGAAGGCGTCGTCGCTGACAAAGGACATGACAGGGTCGTGGACGAGGATGAGAGGGGAAGAGGAGGAGAGGGAGTGAAGGAGAGAGCAGATAGGAGAACGGAGGTGGTGGATGACAAATTCCCAAACAGGGACTAAGTGGGAAGGGAAGCTGTGAGTGGAGTTCGGGTTGGGGGTGGATGGAGGAAGAGAAGGGATGGGGATATCATGGAAGGTGATGTTATGGAGTGATGTGGAGGTCCAGCCTCGGAGACGGTAACGAGCTTGGTGGTTGTGGATGGAGGAGGAGGCGAAGTGAACGGGGAAGCCATGGGATGAGAGAAGGAGGGAGAAGTGGAGGAGTTGGTTGAGGTGGCCTTGTGCTGGAAATGGAACTACTAGAATTGTGATTTTGTTATCCTGCAGGTTTGGATATCCCATTGCTTGGGATTATTAAATGATGTTGTTTCTAGTGTGAGAATGCAGAGTGGTCTGATTATTTATATAAAGAACGTGATGCTTGGAAGAGAGGAAAGGTTAGGTTCATCAATTGGCTTGGGAAACAAGAAAGCTTAAACTATAGTGTTGAATTCAACTTTAATGTGCAGGTGATTGTATTTTGCATCTTTCAATTGCCGCTTTGTATTATGTATGTTACGTTGGATTTGTTGGTAGTGGAAGAGGATGGCCCGCCTATATATATATATTTCTATTATGAGGTGCATGGTGATGGTGATATATTTTATAGGATTATTATAAAATGAAAATCAAGATATATGCATAGTTATTAAAGATAGTTATTAAACCCGGTCCAGATAACGACCATTCATAGCTCCAGATCTTGGGTTTACTAGTTCAACTATTGGGTCAATCGGGTCAATGTCGGATCAATAAAATAAAATAATTTTTTTATATTTTTAAATTTTATATATTTTTTAAATTAAAATACTTATTTCCTTGAACATAATTATCAACTATCGGTTCATAGTTCATACTAATAATAATTTCAATAAATAAAATAAAAGCATAGCTATGTGATAGGAATTTTGTCATATAAATAAAAAATTGCAACCCACCAAGGTTATATAAACCCGTCCTGGTTAACGGGTTAAAATGGGTTAGATCGATTTTGATCGGGTTAATGTCTTAAAAGGGTTAAAAGCTAACCCAGCCCGATTTAGGCTCTGTGGCACTAGGTTGAGTGGTTGGACCACTGGGCCTGGCCGAGTTTATAACTATGATCCAGACAGATCTAGTGGTTGATGTTAACCTAGTGGTTAAACCTGTCCGGGTCTTTAATTAGACCATTTATGTAATTGACCTATTTTGACCCCGTCAAACTCTCGTGAACCAGCCGAGTTTCTATAACCCGGTCTGACCACCTTTTTTTTTTTAGCCTTAATTTTCATCCGTTGATTTTGTTTTGATTTTTTCCAATAAGTTGAAGGGTATATATGTAATTTTGTGAAGTTTAAGTTTTTTTTTCTGTTCTAGTTCTAAATAAGGGATTAACAATTGTTTTTTATTTTTTTCCCATCAAATTATTTATTTAATAATTAATAATTCATGAATATTATTATATACCATTATATAATTAAAAATAATTTCTAATTTTAAAAATAAAATTTTAAAATATTTTTATTAATCCAACAATGACCCAAATGACCCAACGGTTGAACTAATTGACCAAACACCCAGAGCCTTGACCGGGTCAATGCGTGATAGGGTCTAATAATTATGAATATATGTGTAATTAATATAGGTGCGATCAAGAGAATGATGGGTCTGTTATAGTTTGAATGCCTTTGTTCTTCTATTATTTTTTGTCCACATGAAATCCTAAATTCTTTGCTCTCTGCTTTTGTTCTAATCATTTTAATTGATATCAACCTTGTGAATCATCCATGCTTCTTATGTTAAGAATTGGATTTATTTGAGGATGAGATTCAGAAATTTGCTATTAGCATAGTAGAGATTTCTCTTTAATTTTGGGGAGATCTAGATACCAAATTTGTAGAAGATCAAAATACGGAATTCGTAGATTATAATCCTAGCTAGATTACTACAAAATTTCAGATTGTCTAATTGTTAGTAAAATATTACTGATTTTGGAATTGTAGGTTGAGAGATATGCACATTTGAAAGGGGTATGTCTAAATCATAACTCTGAAGAAATAGTTAGAGATTAAATTGAATGCTATAATTTGAGTAGTACTCTAAATTATATGACTTTCGGATATGTCATAGTCTTAGGTGTTTATGTTTCTCAAAATCTTGAAATCTGTGATTTGGAAAAGTATATGTGAAGTTATGAGGGATTTAGTACTCAATGGTCATGATGAAATTGTTCATATGCTTTTAGAGTGGGTAATTGCTATTGTACCCTTGCAATAATTAATTTTTGTTAGTGTAGAATAATAGCTTGAACTTTTTGCATTTGCACCCTTCTAAAAAGCTCATTTTGTAATACTATTGCTTATTAGCCTTTTAAGCTTTGTAGCATCATCAGATACTATTATTGAAACTAATAAAATCTCTTCCAAAATATAGGATATGCCAAAAGCTTTGATTTGATGCAAGATTTGGGAGTAGTTTTGGGCACTAATCAGGTAAGTAACGCCACATATAAATCTGTATATATATAAATGCAAAATTTTGGGTTATTGACAATTATTTAATTATTTAAGTTTTGTTTTAAAACTATTTATATACTATTTGAATGTTTTGGATTTGATTTCAATGCCAATTTCTGTTCATTGTACTCAGAAATTATAATTTTTTATTTATATATTTACTTATTCAGTTATCTGATTGATCATATTCAAGATTATTTATTTGATTAATTATTGGCTTATTAGTTGTGTTGATTTAATTATTTATTCATTTATTTTGTTTTACTAATTAAGTTATAGAAATATTTGTTCATTAATTATTAATTTAACAAGTATTATTTTTTGAATAATTGGATTATTTCACTATAAAAAATGGGATCGTTCGTACGTTTGTTTATTTGCACGACAAATTATCGTGCAAATCTTGGTTTGCAAATTCTGACATGTCAAAAATTCGGTTTAAAATTCTGAAATTATGTTTTTTTTTTCAGATAACAAAGTTATTTTGATATAAATACGTTTAATCTCCATTTATCTGGCTACTTACCCTGTTACTGATGGTTAAACACTAACAATGTTAGCATGAAACTTTAACTCTGTTAAGAAACTATAGTTTCGCACCGTTCTGTCGGTGAAGAATAACGGCCTCTAATATTCTAGCTCGGGTCACAGAGGGTAAAAAAATGAGCTCTGATATTCTGGCTCAGGTCACTGAGAGTAAACAAATGATCTATGATATTTTATTTTGGCCATATTGATTTAGAGACATTTTTGTCTATTTTTAAATTGTATTTTGTTGAACCACTTTCATTTTTTTAACTATATTTTTTATAAATACTTGTACTTACTAATATGATTTGTTTTGTTTCTAAATTGTTGAAATTTCACATGATCCCAATATTTTTAGTGGGTTATTTACTGGGCTATCAAACTCATAATTTGGTTGAATTTTTTTTTTTTTCAGGTCAAGAGTATAATAGCTACATAGAGTGAACAAGTGGCAAACCTACCCTTGGTGTTGTTTGAGCTCTAATTGTTGTCTGTATTGTAAACTGTGAGATTTGGATCTTGAAAATTTTGTATATTTAGGATTTTGACTTTTGGCTTTTACTATTTTGATAGATTATATGTTCTGTATTGAGATAGGTTCTAAGCCAATTATTATGCTATACACTATAGATGTGCGGTTGTTTGTCGGCGCACCGAGTCCGACGAGCAATTTGAAATTTATTCATCAACATGAGTTTGAAAGCACCATATCAAAGCCATGCCATCAACTAGATGATGAGTTGGAGTTTTAGAAATATGAAGGTATTGACTATTTTCATACACACCCCCTCTCTTTTTAAAAAATCACAAAATTGAGATTTTTTTAAACCTTTTTTAAGTTTTTATTTTTTAAAAAATTATATTTTTGTCAACAGTATTTATTTTGGAAAATATATCATTATTAAAATATGAATTATTTTGCAAGTTTTTATAAATGTATTTGTAATTTAAATTGTTTAAAACTATTTGTTTTAACTTTTTAAAATATATTTCGATGTGTATATTATTATTATTATTATTATTATTATTATTATTATTATTATTATTATTATTATTATTATCTTTGATATTGGATAGAGAATAGATTTGTTTATTGTAGATCTCTTAGTTATAAATTTATTTTGTACATATTTTATTTTTAATTTTGGGTTTTAATAAAAATGACATGCATGGCACACCAGGTTTGTTTCTAGTGTAGGAAGAATATGATTAGCTCTATAGAGTAGGTGTGTGCATACTTCCATGGGACACTATGTATGTGATAGGGGTGCAAGTGTACGTGCCAATCTTGTAATAATAGTTTTTGTAAAGCAAGATGTCAATCCACAAGAAAGAAAAAGAATACTTGTAATAGCCCTAAATTCAAAAGAAATAGCCTAAATGATTAAGTGATGTGTGTGTAAACAAGAGAGAATAAAAGAAAGTAATACTGAAATAAAGCAGGAGAAAAATTAAGGGAAGAAACGATGTTCGGACATAGTATCTGTCTAGGGTTATGAAGTACTGGACAAAGGTTGTCTAAATATGCATTCCTATTTGAACCAAGAGGTTTTCAGAATTATATTAAACCCCTCTTTCGAGGGTGAAGAGTAACTGAATCAGTGCAAAGCAAATACAGGTATCCACACAATCACGTTAACACTCTATGAAACCTCACTATGAGCTAACGATTATCTCTTGAGTAGATAATCACCCATGTGAAGAGAGATCACCTATAATTTGAATACAAAGTAGAGATACGATTTCTCCTAAAATCTACTCCACATGGTTGCAAAGAGCATGGAGATAATCATTAACTCACTCAGGAGAATTAAGGGAGATGGAGTCTCCAAAGAACCCTATACCCAAGCTTACTACAATTCCTTCTAATCATGGCATGTTTATGCTAAGTGTGTATTTCTACTCGTTACAAAGCACATCAACTATGATAGCTAGGACTTTCGCCTCATTAACAATCAAGCATTTAAACATGCAATTAGATTCAAATAAAATGGATTGCAATAAGGAAAACAAATAAATCACATAGATCCAACAACCAATGTCAAAGAGTAAACCCTAGAGTTCAACTATAACCAAACATCTAAAATATTAGTCCTTCATTAATGGAGGGCAAGCATCTAAGATATAAGACACAAAAGAAAAGATTGAAAACATGAAAACCCCCTTCTCCATCATATCGTAGGTGAATCACCAAAGATACCCTAGGAAAGCTTCCGCGCATGTCGCCAAGATAAGCTTGACGGCTATGATTTCCTATTCCCTTGAATGTGGATCAAAATCTCCTTTTTAATCATCCCTTCAGCACTGGAGATTTGTTTCTTTCCTTCTCTAACTTCACCTCCAAGAATAAAACAAAAGAAATCCAAAGAATACCCTAAAAATCCTCATCAAATATATTTATATCTAACATCTTACGGGCTGCTTACGGACGTAGGGATGTGACCATAAGGGAGCTGAAGAAGATGGTTGCGAGCTGACAGACACTAATGACTTGTGTGTGAATTATGAATATATAATCATGCAAGTATATAAACAATGTCACAATTTGTACATGAGTATCGCAAGAGTATAGGTCGTTAAGCAATACCTTGTGGGTAAGCACAATGGTCGTATTTCCCCAGGAACGGTGAAATGCACCTATTACTTTCTTTTCACTTAATCAATATCCTAAACGTTTACGTTGTTACTTAAATCTACTTTTACAACTTTTACATAATATAATTGGAGAATTGTTAAGCACAATTGGAAGGAGTTGGGAGGTTGTATGGTAGTTATCTTGATTATTACTTATGATAGGCGTTGAGTGTCACAATCGTGTCCTAGAATTGGAGAGGGGTAATTCAAAGGCCTACTAGTCCCAATCTCTTGGCAACTAGGTCTAAATCACCAGAAACATAAGGAGAATCTCTTCCTACCTCAGCCTCTGATGTTTGCCTTAAGTAGGAGAACTCCTCTAGAAGCGACAAATCAAACCCTAAGCCTAAGGACAATCAATCCTTAAACCACAAAACCTAGCTATACCTAATCTCTTAGCGCATACATAGATCTAACAAGGTAGGTGTGATCTCAATGTAGGGGCGTATCTTCCTCATCTATATTAACAAGCATATCATTCAAGAAACATGCAATGAATCACATAAACTATAAAGATTTATTGAATTAATTAATCGAGATTCATAAATAATAATCGAGGGACCTAGACATTCAATTCCTCTCGAATTAGGTTCTTGTAGATCATAGAATAATCAATTAACGCAAGAGAGAGCCACAAGACCAAAGAATAAATATGGGCTTAAAGAATTTCTAAACTAACTCCCTCCAATAGTTCTCTGAATGTTAAGGGTAAGAGGATCCCAGGATTAACAATATGATGTCGAACGCCTTCACGCGCCTTCCTTTAACGATAATCGTTAAATTACTCTTGAGAAACTCGCCAGAATATGTAGAAATATGTTTCAAAGTCATCTCTGGCCGCTTAGATCTCCTGAACTATGGTCGCCCTACCTTATTCAGCAAAAGAATCTCCCTAAATTTAGAGAAAATTAGGGTATTTATAGGATTGAATCCACCACGGCCTCACCACAGGCGTTGTAATGCCCGTGGTGAGTAAGTTATTGCTTGGGCTCCAAGTCACGTTCTCGTACAAATCTCTGGGTGTTGTGTGGATAGATCATGCCTGTGATAGTTTTCACAACAGCTGTAATAAGGCTGTTATGGCTTCTGTGTTGCTTCCAGTGGTTCCATGCTACTACAAGGTGATAACAACAGTGATGAGTGTAGATAACGGGCATGGTAACATGTCACACACCCGTTGTGAGCCGTGGTGAAGATTTAATTCAGTAACTTGGCCTATTTTCCTTCAAAACGTACCTGAATTCATTTTTTCCTTTAAAATAGAAACAAAGGTCATAGTGAACAAAAAAAAAAAAAGAAATTTCATACTAATTAAGTGCTAAACATATCTAATTCCATACTGAATGTAGTGTAAATGATATATAAAATATAAACTTTCTAGCACTTATCACGAGCCTTACGAGAACACTTACGGCTATAAGTCCCATACATAAGGTTTTCTTTCTATGTTATGGTCTAGTTTACGGCTGTAAGCGTTGAATCGTATGCTTCACTGTACTGCTTCTTGTAACCGCTCTTACGAGTATAAATTGTAGTCATATGCTCCTCTAGATTATCCTCAAGGATGTAAGCCTTGCCTATAAGGTCCCCTTGTTTGGCTCTGACTCCTTATGGGCATAAGCATGCCCGCAAGGTTTTTGAAAAGTGCTGCAGTTGTAAGCCATCCAGTTTGCCTTGTCCTTTGTCAATTGATGCCGAGAGAGGTCCAGCTTCTATGTTTAAGGTCTGGAATGCTTCTTTTTGTTCTCTTTTGCCTTTAAGTGCTACTCAATAACTGAGAATGTAAGATACACTAGGTTTAGCACTGAATTCCATATAATTCTAATACAAGACAAATGAGTATACAAAATGATATAAAATACATGAATGTTGTACACTTATCAAATTTCCTCACACTTAAGCTTTTGCTTGTACTCAAGCAAAATAAAACATTACAAACCAAGTGGATAAAGTGCAAGACCTCGAGTGCTCAAGAATTGGAGAGTTTCAAAAGTAGTTCGGGTTTCAACAATACAAGAATGCTAAAAATCTCAAGTCCCAAAAATAGTGAATGCTCTATTCAAGATTATCAATGTGTGTGTGTTACAACTCTCTACTTCACTTATTTTGACCTATAAGACTTCAGTAGCAAAAATTTCACAAACAACCTCTTATTTACAAGGTGGTAGCTTTACACAACTCCTAAGGTAGCCGTTTCCTGTGGAGCCTCGTCAAGCGGCTTTCACGCTTAAGAGAGATAGCTCTTTCCACATCTTTTAGTAAAATACGTAGCTTTCACTCTCTTAAAGAGGTAGTTCTTTCTATCATTATGACATACATAGTATCCGACTTATCGAGAGTGGCTTCACACTTCTACTAGCTTAGGGTAGCTCTTTCCATTTCCAGACTTGTTTTTTTTCTTTTTCTTTTTTTTTTTCAAACAAATTCTTTCGGATTTGCAAAAAGTTTTCTCAATTTAAACCACTTGAAGCAAAACTGAACTGAACTATTTGAAGTCATACAAGGTCTAAGTCATTCTAATAGAGAAGTTGTGTGCTCTAATTAGGCGAATAGCCAAGAATAGAGTGCAAATTAAAAAAATAAAAATAGAACTAAAAAACTAACAAACTCACATGTGTCCACCTTAATACTAAGAAATTCCCATACATTTCAAATGCACCATTATAAGTCAAATTTAGCATGTAAAAGAATTAATAATGAATCTTAACCCCCCTCTCTTTAAATCATTCATTGCCCTTAATTTTTGTGAAAGATAAATATGCAAGTAATGTAAACAAAAATATGAGGGGAGTGGAAAATGAGTACTTTCCCGGTTCAAATTTGAGAATAATTGATCCTTCGAACCGGCCTAGTGTGCCCGTTGAAGTGCCCTAGCAGTGGGAGTCACTCAAGGTCGACATATGAACGAGTGAACATCCCCTTTGTAATTAATTATGGTGGGTCTTGTAATTATGTTCTGCAAAGTATATGAGAAGGCATCAGGAGAAAAATAAAGGGAAGAAACGATGTTCGGGTATAGTATCCATCTAGGGTTATGAAGTACATGAAAAAGGTTGTTTAAATATACAATTCTATTTAAACAAAGAGGTTTCCAGAATTATACTAGACCCATATTTCAAGGGTGAAGAGTAACTAAATCGGTATAAAACTGATACAGACATCCATACAATCTCATTAACACTTTATGAAACCTCATTGTGAACTAATGATGATCTCTTGAGTAGATAATCTCCCATGTGAAGAGAGATCACCCCTATTCCAAATACAGAGTAAAGATGTTATTTCTTCTAAAATCTACTCCACATGATTGCAAAGAGCATGGAGATAATCATTAACTCACTCAGGAGAATTAAGAGAGATGGAATCTCCAAAATACCTTATGTTCAGGCTTTTTTTTCACAATTATGATAGCTAGGTGGGTATTTCTACTCATCACAAAGCACATCAAGTATGATAGCTATGGCATTCACCTCATTAACAATCAAGTATTCAAACACGCAATTAGATTCAAATAGAATGGATTGTAATAAGGAAAACAAATAAATCACATATATCCAACACTCAATGTCAAAGAGTAAACCCTAGAGTTCAACTATGCCCAAACATCTAATAAATTAGCCCTCCATTAATGGAGGGCAAGCATCCAAGATATAAGACACGAAAGGAAACATTGAAAACATGAAAAACCCCTTCTAAATTGTGTTGTAGGTGAATCGCTGAAGAAACCCTAAGAAATCTTCCGTGCACGCAGCCAAGATAAGCTTGATGGCTATGATCTCCTATCCCCTTAAATGTAAATCAAAATCTTCTTTTTAATTGCCCCTTGAGCACTGGGGTTTCGTCTCCTACCTTCCATAATTCGCCTCCAAGAATATAACAAAAGAAATCCAAACAATGCCCTAAAAATCCTCATCAAATCTATTTCTACCCGATGACTTTTGGGCTGGCGTAAGGAAGTGGCCGTAAGGGAGCTAGAGGAAATGGTCACAAGCCTTACAGGAACACTTGCAGCCATAAGTCCCATCCTTAAGGTCTTCTGTTTGTGTTACGGTCTAGCTTACTATCATAAGCACTGGACCGTAAGCTTCACTGTGCTGCTTTTTGCGATAGCCTTTACGGGCATAAGTTATGGTCATAAGCTCCTCTGGATGGTCCTTGCGGGCACCCCTATGAGCATAAGCCCTGCCCATAAGGTCCTTTGGTTTGACTTTGATTCCTCCTTATGGACATAAACATGCCCGTAAGGTTTTCTGGAAAGTGCTTAAGCCATAAGCCAAGCTATAAGCTGCCCGTAAACCATTCAGGTTGCCTTGTCCTTAGCTAGTTAATGCCGAAAAAGCTCCTGCTTCCTTATTTAAGATTTGGAATGCTTCTTTTGGTTCTTTCTCGCCTATAAATGCTGCCCAAACCTAAGAATGTAAGATACACTAGGTTTAGCACCGAATTCCACAATATAATTCTAATACAAGAAAAATGAGTATACATAATGATATAAAATACATTAATGTTGTATACTCATCAGTATGTTTCAGATATACTTGAATGAAACTATTGTTATTTAAACTACAAACAAATTGTTGAACCAAAATAATAATAATAATAATAATAATAATAATAATAATTCTTTTCAAAAGAATTACCATTACAAAAATAATAACTTAAAAAGATTTTTAAATATTTCACTTTTGTGATTTTTTAAAAAAAATTATGTTAATAATAACAATTTTTTTAAAATGGCTTCAAAAAACAAGACGATATAATAATAATAATAATAATAATAATAATAATAATAATAATAATAATAATAAGAACAACAACAACATATTTTTTTTCAAAATAAATACGGTCAAAAATATATTTTTTAAAAAACAATGACTTAAAAATGGTTTAAAAGTAAAAAAAAATATCATTTTGTATTTTTAAAAAAGGAGGGTGTGCATGAAAAATAATCAATATTTTAATATTTTTAAAAGGCCAATGCATCACCTAGTTTATGACATGGCTTGATGTGATGTTTTCAAACCGATGTTGGTGAATAAATTTCACATAGGCCATTTTGATAATTTTAAAAAAATAAAAAGAAAGGTTAAAAGCCCTTTATTAAATTATTATTTTATTTGAAATATTTTGAAATTTTTAATACCCTTTTAATATTTTTTTAATTTTTTTAGAATTTTTAATAATGTTTAAATATTATTTTAATATTTAGAAAAATATTTCATAAAATTTCTAAATAGACAAATTAAAACGATGAAACAACTTTAAAATGAGATAAGTAAAAATGACCGAATGGAGTATTATTTAATACCACATCAGTAACTCTAACGAAAAAAAAAACCCTAACTGTTGTTAGAGAAAGGGATGAACTTTCCAAAAATAGATAATAGAGGGATCATTTGTGGACAATAAAATTAAAAAGACCAGAGACTATTTCACTGCAATAGAAGGGACTAAACTAGGCATTATACATAATTTTCTCGATGTAATTGTTTTCATGAGTGATAGTTTATGCCTAGTAAATTATATATTGGTTTAATTACAAAAATAATCCATCAACTTTTCTTTTCTTTTGTCTATCTCTTTTTTTCTACCTCTGCACTTGTCTTTTGTTATTTTCAGTCGGTCTATTTTTAGATTTATTAAAACAAGCCCAAAATGCGGCAGTCCTTATTTCTACCATCTAATTATGTTTCACTAACATAACATATTTAGAATTAGAAATATTATTAAATAATTAAACAAAAATAATGATAATAATAATTTAATCATGAAAAGACCTTTAAATTTTCTCCCTATCCCTTTTTACTTTTTAGTGGGGATTTTGGTATTTGAGGTTTTCTATTTTTAAAATTTAGTGAATTAAGTTCACTTAGCTAATAGGAATTATCTCGGTTGTTTAATGCTGTTGATGTGGCATTTTGTGTTAAAATATTATTAAAAAATAAAAAAAAATTCTATTTCTTCCTCTTCTCTCCTCTCTCTTCGTTCTTCTCCACAACGGTATTAGCATCCTCTTTTGTTAAGGCTCCACCACCACCTTTGTTCCTCGACTTCAACTCTTTTCATCTCACCGGTAACTCAACGAGTGGAGCGTGGTGGGTGTGCCTAGTAACCCACTAAATGTATATATATAATATTAATAATTATATTTTATATATGAAAAGTGATTTTTTTTTTAAATTCTACCCACAATATTAAACAATAAAATTATTATATTAAATAAAATTGATGTTGGAAAGTAATAATAAATAATATGACTAACTAAATCTTCAAATATTTTTGTTTTTAAATCTTCATTTCCCTTGGATGAGAAAAACCAATACCTAGATATCCTCCATTTCACTTGTGTTGGAAGGCTCATTCTTCATCTCATCTTTTCCGTAGTGCTTAGAAAGGTATGCCATCCTCCTCCTTGTTCTCCATGCTTTGGTATAAATTTGGATTTCTAGACCTTAGTTATGGTGGATGAGCATTAGAGCTTGATTTTTGGTCTCCATTCTTATATGTTGAGTGTTAGGAGTGGATGGAGAGTATATATTTCCATGTATTCCTTCAATTTTGTTAAATCCATGAACCCTCTTCTTCTTTGAAATCGGTGTCACTACAGCACTGGTAAACCTTGGTTGTTTACTTGATTTCTTTATTGGATTGAAGCTAATCATCCCTAGAAACTCTTTGGAAACCTTGGAATCTAGATTTCATGAGCTAACTCTAGGCCTGGTTAAGGTTGCTTTGCATGTTTGTAACCTAGGGTTTCATGCTTGCCTTCTTTGTGTAATTCTTGGTACTTGTTTGTGCTTTTGTTGGTTGTTTAGGTGGTGAGAGCTTGGCTTGAGGCAAGAAGCCAACAGAGGAGTAGCGCACCCGAGGTTTTCTCACCTAAGTAGTGAGTGGGGTTTTGTGTTTCATAATTCTCTTGGAATATCACTCGTGGATCTTCATGGTTTTAATTGTGACCTTTTCATGGCCTTGTCCTTTTAAAATGATGATTTGATCAATTTAGAAATGAATTCCTATATTATTGAATTATGACCAAGAGTCTTTATATTTGATGAATATGAATATGGACATATATTGAATTATGTAGAAACGATACTCATTTTCGGTATATGGAACATCGTCCTAGACATGGGCAACTGATATATTTTTGTGATTTATATTTAACACACCTACAGATGGTTTTGATGGTGATGGGGTTATAACCCTCTTGCTGCATAAGGGGTCCCCATTGGCAAGCCTATAGGGTGGTGTAGAGGACCCGGTTCTATTAATCCATCTTCGATGGCACATAGAGTCTTGACTGGATGATACATCAGGATTTTGGAGTCACCATATAGAACCGGTGGGTCAACATCAAGGACATGATGGCCTTGATGGCTCTGAACATAGCTATGGTCACGGCTATAGTTTAGAGGGTTTCTAGACCATTTATCGACTTACTGAGATGTAGTATAGTATTTGAGACTTTATAATTCTTATGTTAAACTCACTTGCATTGACTCTAATGAGTGTACAACATTCCTGCATTTCATATCTTTTTGTATACTCATTTGGCTTGTATTAGAATCATATTGTGGAATTTAATGCTAAATCTAGTGTGTTTCACATTCTCAGGCTTTGGGTAGCACTCAAAGATGAGAAAGAACCAAAAGAAGCATTCCAGATCCAAAATAAAGAAGATGGAGTTCTCTTAGCATCATTTGACTAAGGATAAGATAAATTGGGTGGCTTACAGGCAGCTTACGGCCAGGCTCACGGCCATAATCACTTTCCAAAATACCTTATGGGAATGCTTATGCCCGTAAGGAAGAGTCATAGTTAAACCAAAGGACCTTATGGGCCCTGCTTACACTCTTAAGGATCATCTAGATGGGTTTACGACCAGAACTTGCGCCCGTAAGGGAAGTCACAAGAAGAAGCACAATGAAGCTTACGGTCTAACGCTTATGGCCATAAGATGGATCATAACACAAATGGAAGACCTTACAGATGGGACTTACGGCCATAAGTTTTCCCATAAGGCTTGTGACCATCTTTTCCACCTCCCTTAAGGCCATGTCCTTACACTTGTAAGCAACTCGTAAGGAGACAAATATAAATAGATCTGATGAGGATTTTTAAGGTAATCTTTAGATTTCTTGGGGGCTATTCTTTGAGGCGAAATTAGAGAAGAAAGAAGATGAATCTCTAGGGCTCAAGGAGTGATTCTAAGGGAGATTTAGATCCACATTCAAGTAGATAGGAGATTGTAGCCATCAAGTTTACCTTGGCGGCATGCGTGGAGGGTTTTCATGTTTTCAATGTTTCCTTCCGTGTCTTGTATCTTGAATGCTTGCCCTCCATTAATGGAGGGCTAATTTGTTAGATGTTTGGGTATGGTTGAACTCTAGGGTTTATATTTTGACATTTGTTGTTGGATCTTCATGATTTGATTGTTTTCATTATTGTAGTCCATTCTATTTGAATCTAATTTCATGTTTGAATGCTTGATTGCTAACGTGGCGAAAGCCCTAACTATCATACTTGATGTGCTTTGTGACAAGTAGAAATACCCACCTAGAATAGGCATGTTGTGATTAGAAAGAATTATGAGTAGGCCTAGGCATAGGGTACTTGGAGACTCCATATCCCTCAATTTCTCTGAGTGAGTTAATTATCTCGGTGCTCTTTGCAATCATGTGGAGTAGGTTTTAGGAGAAATCACATCTTTATTCTGTATTCGGATTAAGGGTAATCTCTCTTCATAATGATGATTATCCACTTAAGAGATCATCATTAGCTCATAGTGAGGTTTCATAGAGTGTTAATGTGATTGTGTGGATGTATGTATCATTTCTGCACCAATTTACTTACTCTTCACCCTCAAAAGGGCAGTTTAGTATAAGTATGAAAACCACTCGGTTCAAATAGGATTGCATACATAGGCAACCTTTGTCCTATTCTTTAGAACCCAAGATGGATACTATGCCCAGACATCTTTTCTTCCCTTGATTTCTCACCTACTTTTTCCCATATTTTTTGTTTTCACTTTCTTTGATTCACAAACACATCACTTAATCACTTAGGTTGATTTTCGGAATTATGGCTATTACTAGTATTCACTTTCTTCCTTGTGGACCGGCATCCTACTTTATGCACACTATTATTATGTGATCGGCACGTACACTGTGTCCTTATTAGACTCCTCGTATGATTGGAAAAGAACTTGTTTTTATGGTAGGTTTTATAGTTTGATATTCTAAAAAAACATATTGCTCTTGAAGATGATTTGTACAAGGGAAACATTGGTTTGAAGCAAATATATCATTTATAATGATAGTTGGATTTCACCTACAAATATATATGTTATGCAAGTTATTGTATCATTCAAAGCTTTTATATTTATGTAAAGGCTTAATTGTTGATGTTTCTTCAAATGACCTTGATATTCTTTAGAAGTGTGTTAACCCACTCACTGAGTGACCTAGGTTACTCACTCTCTCCTTTCCTTCAAGATTCTAGCAGCTAGTAGCATGGTTTCGAGGCAGAGTGCTTATCCTATTTATTTCCAAGCTGTTGTATGTTTCTTTAAACATGTTATATTGTTTAGAACATGGATCCACTAATGTGTTTGAAACTCCTTATACATGATTTGTTTATCTGTTCTTTTTGGAAAACCTTGTATACCTGTGATAGATATATATCTTAAACTTTATTATCAAGTTTTGGTTTATTGCTTCCTCTGTGCTAATATTGTATTTTATTCCTTGCATATTGTGTATTCTTGTTATTTGTGTTTAGAAATGTTGAATTTTAGGGATTTTGTTAGCCTTGCGGTAACTCGAGGGTCAAGTGGTGTGTGTTTCCCTTCTTGAGTTGCCGCGGTGGTTGTTGCCCCCGAGGTACGGTATAGAGGTATTTTAGTAAAATTGTATAGGGTAGGGTTTGAATATATATTCATGTAATTTGTAACCCTAATTTTTCTAATAAGAGAATTGACAACCGCTCCACTCTTGAGGATGTAGGTATACTTTGCCGAATCTTATTAAATCTCTTGTGTTAGTGTGATTGCTTTCCTTTTTCTCTTTCATCTATGGGACTTTTTGGTACTTTACATGGAAACACTTTCCTTGCATTTGTTTTCTCTATATTTAATTTTCCTACCAAATAACACTATAGTGTTTGGTATGAACCTTGAAAATTGTAATTGAAATACATGCGAAATGAATTCCTTTGTTTGGTATAAAGAAGCTCTCCATGCAAAGTTATGTTTATTCTCAACTTTACACTTCAATAATAATGAAGTAAAAAAAAAAAAACATACCTTAAATACATGTTGTAATAACAATAATGTCACTTCTTCAATAAACAGCATTCACACAACAAGTAGTTCATTGTATTGTTAAACAACCATAACCCAAAATCAAAATTAAAACAAATTGAAAACAATACCATTTGCAAAAGTCCACAAATGAAACTTGCACACATACAAAGTAAAAAAAAAGTAAAGGCTAACTGAACTACTATATAAGTCCAGCGAGTACAAACTTTACATAAATCAACTTGGCTTTGTCATCTGGAAATAAAAAGTATGATTCAATCTTGCCTTTGTCAACAAAAATTATGCCAATCAAGCAAACTGCCTCTTCTTTGGTTAAACCATTGAGTTTTATTATGCTCTTATAAAGAAGTGTCATTTTTTCAACATTTGCATTCAAATGTTGGAGATAGGTTGGCACTTTACATATCTCTTGCTTTGTTCCATCAATATCATAAAATCTTTCCATATGCTTGGAGAAGAAATCATCAACTTGATCCTTGGCCAATCCCTTTTTCTTCCATTTCTTCAAAGACACACTTGACTCATCTTACTTTTGCAATGGAACCTTCCTCCTTTTATAAGAATCATTCAAGGGATCATTGCATGCATTCTCAAAGATAAAGACACCATTTAAGCAAGTGTTGAATTCTCTCTTTCTATAGCTTCAACTGATTCACCTACAAATTCTGCTCCATCTCCTATTGCTTGGTCTTTTCCAAATATGATTTCTAGCTCATCAAAATAAGGGAATACCTTATTTCTAAGACCAGAAGCATCTTGTGACTCTGCATATATAAGTTGTTATCACTACACCAAAATAAGACTTTAGCGGTGTTTATAAACGACGCTAAATATTGAAAGGGTGTTTTCAAAAAATATGGGTAAAAACGCCGGCGAAGATGGTGTCAGCAATATTCCAGCAATTTGACGCGTTTTTTCAAAAAAATAATAAAAAAACTAAATTAGCGTCATTTTAAAAAAAAAAGCCATTATTTTAGCAACGGTTTTGTGACCTTTAGTGGCTTTTTTTAAAAATAAAATTTCTAAAAAATTAAATTAAAATAAGGCTAATTTAAACTGTTTTTTTTTAAATGTAAATCATCTCCTCTAATTTTTTTATTATTTTTTTTCTTATTTAGATTATTTTATTTTTTGATTATTTTCTCTTTTCTTCTTCCTCCTTTTTCTTTTTCTTCTTCTTTTTCCATTTTTTCTTCTTCTAGTTTTTTATTCTACTTTCTTCTTTTTCTTCTAGTTTCTTCTTCTTCTTCGTATCCTAGCTTTATCGTAATTATCATCATCATCATCTTCATCTTTGCTTCTTACAATTTCCTCTTCTCCTTCTTCCACTTTCTTTCTCTATTCATTATCTTACAATTGAAGGATATTTATAGAAAATAAAAAATGATGGTATATAGTGGCCTTGTTTAAGAAAAATGCCACAAAATCAAAAATTTAAAATAAATGGCACCAAATTTAGGTTTTTTTAAAATAGATGGCGCTATTATTGAAATTTCAAATTTTGCCGCATTTCTCAGGATAATCACAACTAAATTTTGAATTTATAAATTTTAAATTAAAAAATCTATAATTTAGCGTCGTTTATTTGTGAAAACGCCACTAAATTTAATATTATAAATTTAAAATTAGAAAAATACTGTAATTTAGTAGCGTTTATTTGAACAAACACCGCTAAATATAATTATATAAATTTTAAATTGAAAAAATCTATAAATTAGCTGCGTTTATTTTAATAAACGCCGCAAAAGTTAATTTTATGAATTTTAAATTTTAAAATTTATTGACGTTGATTTCTGGAAGGCCCCAAAATTTAATATTATAAATTTAAAATTAGAAAAATACTATAATTTAGCAGTGTGTATTGAACAAACGTTGCTAAATGTTTAATTTTATAAATTTTAAAGTAAAACATATGTAATTTAGCGGCGGTTTGTTGAACAAATGCCGCTAAAGGAAAAACAAATGATGGCATTTTATCTAGAAATGCCGCTAACTTGTAATTTTTTGAGCTTTAATTTAAAAATATAGTGCCATTTATTAAGAATGCCGCTAAAGACCAAAAACGCCGCAAAAGTTCAAATTTACTGGTGTTTCGATAAAGCGCCATTAAAATTCTCAAAACTCGCATGAAAAGATAGTAGTATCTTCAAGCTCGTCCCTTTGCTATCGGACCTGTAAGGGACTGTTTGTTGGATTATTGAAGTGGACTACTCAATCCACAACAAAAAGGCAATAATAGCCAACTTTGTCATTGTCTTTGCTTAAATATATGAATATAAATATATAATTAACCCTTTATGGTGTAGTGTATTAGTAACATTATACATAAAAACATAATTTTATAAAATAATTAGCATAGTCCTATTTCATATTACCTTAAGCCATGAAAACCACACATCATCATCACAAGTTACACTTTCATTAGCTTCATCACATACAAACCCAGACTAACTCGGCATTTTTTTAAGTTCTCTAAATTGTGCTTTAAGTGTCCTCATCCTAGATTTAATATGAGGTCGCCTATAATATTGCAGTTAGGTATCTTTTCAGCCATCCATTTTTGTAGTTAAGTCAAATACCCAGTTTTGAAGCCATTATTTGCTCTCCAACCTTGGTTTACAAGCTTTAAGCAATATTCAATCAAAACTTTATCCTCAGCTGGAGTCCATTGATGGTTGTTCCTTTTGTTGGTCTTTGCACCTGTTGCACTTGTTAAATTCTCCATCTAACATCAAAGGTAAAAGTAAAGGGTAAACAACTAAAATGGTCCCTTAACTTTTGGTGTGTTTCTATTTCGGTCCCCCAATTTTAAAAAGTTACAATTTCATCCATTATCTTTACTTTTCATTACAATGTACTCACCATATTGCACACCGTTAACGAAGAACAAACGTGGCCCATGACATGTCACATTTCATCCATGTCAGCAACCTAATAATGGCAACTTGGACTCCAGCGAGGATGCCAAGTCATCATCTTCAAGCCTTGGAAACCGTCTCCTACCTTTTCCCACCATTGAAACCCTACTCAGAAACCCTCACTTAAAAATCCTGTGGTGGCTTCACCATTACCTCAAGGAAAAAGAAGGCCAGTGCCCACGTGGATGCCAAGTTAGTAATCTTCAAGCTCTAAATTTCCTTGAAGCGCCTCCATGGACATCCTTCCAAGCTACTCCATTTTCTCCCTTGCTCTCTTCCCCTTCTCTCCCACCATTAATTGTCTCACTCCCTCCTTTATCTCTTCCATCTTCACCACCCATCTGCACCCACTTTCCTCAGCCTCAAACTAGCTTTGAGCTCATAAATGATCATCCTCTCATTGAGTGTTTGCTCAACGATCATCGGCCACATCAACATCGGCACGATGGCGACCATGCTCTTTAGCACTAAGATCCACCTAAAGTGACTCACAAATCATCCCACTGCTATCTTTCCTCTCTCTTTTCGGTTATCCTCTCCAATAGTTGCCATGAAGCATATTTCACCACCCAACGATATTCACACTCCTCCAACTACTCCGCTATTAAGTGTGTTTGCATCCCGAACACCATGTAAACCATAGAATTCATTTCTTGTCATTTAGCCATTAGACACAGTCACCTTTGTTAGCAAGAGTCTCCAAAGAAAAATTGAGATAAATGAGCCAAGCACGATCTCCATTCTAGAAGAATGATTCAAAGAGTTTAGTGTACTCACATTCAATGAAGGAGAAGTTGTTGATGATGCCTCCGCTGTTGATGCCGCTTGTGTTGTGTTCGGTGAGAAAGAAAGCTGTAGGGTCATTAGGGTTATTGAAGTTAAGAAAAATACCTGGGACTTGGTGGCCAGAGATGAGAAGAGAAAGAGGAGCACTAGGGACGTGGATAAGCTCGTTGGAGAAGGTGAAAGACTTGGTGGCCAAAAAGATGTTAGAGCTTGAAGAGGACTGACTTTGCATCCATATGGGCATCCAAGATGGGCTATGAGGTTACTGACTTGGAATAAATGTGACACATCATAGGCCATTTCTGTTCGCAGTTAACAACGTTCACTTGGGTGACTAAATCATAATGAAAAATAAAATTAAGGGACCGAATCGTAACTTTTTAAAACTGGGGGGACTGAAATAGAAACACACCTAGAGGTAAAGGGCCATTTTAGTTGTTTACCCAAAAGTAAATATTGTTATTACCAAGGCAAAGAAGCAAAGGATCTCATTAAATATACACATATCCAAAATGAGAGTATATTAGCATAACAAATGAGAGTTTAATTGTTATAAGAGAGTTTTTTTCTATTATCAAAAATAACATAAATTGTCCAAAAAATACATTTAACTTGGGCTAATAATTGCCACTGGAAAGTGAAAACCAAAATAATAATAATAATAATAATAATAATAATAATAATAATAATAATAATAATAATAATAATAACAACCTCCAGTTTCTTGATTTCTAGAAGCTTGCCATTCATTCCACATTTCCTGATCCATGTTATCTCTAAAAGTTGTCCATACATTGGAGGTCTCAATGTACTAGATACTTTGTGCATCAAAAATAGGTCAAAATCCACATATGACTCATCTAATTTAGCCTCCAGTGGATCAAGAGTCATCTCCCTCCTAATATGATTGTGTAATAATGCACATGCACTTATAATTCGGCAATGTGTTTTAACAGGATACCAAGATCTGTCCCTAAGCATTCCCCATCTCATTTTAAAAAGGCCAAAACATCTTTCCATGACATTGGGCTCACTTGAGTGTTTGTAGTTAAATAATTCTTCTTGTGATCAAGGGAGATTGTTTTGTCTCCAGTAATTTAAATGGTGACCTATATATGGAACTAAGAATCCTTCTTCATTCGTATAACCAACATTATAGGGATAGGAAAAACCTGAAAATAGAAAGTCTTTTCAAGTTTTTAATTTATTTTGATAAAACTAAGATTTTACTAGTTTATGAACATTTGATATTATTGCCTTAAGAAACTTTTTATCCATTTGGCCTAGAAATTGCATTTCGCAACACCCTAGAATCTGCTACATAGCCTTACCAACCAAGTAATATGTATATAAATTGCAAATCCTGTAAACACACACCAAGAACATTAGTGGCAATTTCTCATTTTCTTGTCCTGTATTTAGGCTTTCCACTTCTAGGACATTGACTTTAATGTATGTCCCATCTAAGGCACCTAAACAATTCTGAAATTTAACATAAAACACATTAATTAGTATATTAACTAGTTCAAATGAATAAAAGTTAAATTAGAGACATTTATATAAATATTTTTTATACCTTAAACCATTTCCATCAAAAGTCTATGGAATTCAGAGGTACAGGATCTAGCTTCTTAAATAGTTCTTCGTGTAACCTCAACACAGAGAGTAAGACAAGACCAAATTGCCTACTTATTGTCTCTCCACTCCTTACAAATTCTCTTTTTCACAATTTTATTCTTAGCATGATGAGAAATGATGTAGAGAAACAAGGCAACCATTTCTTCAATGTTCATATTTTTCGTTGGGGCAAGCCTACCAATGCTTTCAAGCATATCACATAATTTGTAAAAGGCTACCCTATTCATTGTAAAGTTCCCCATATAAGTCAAATCTTAACCAACACCATTCTTCTAAAATTAACTTGCCTAATGAGATGTCTCTCATAAGTATAAGGTATCCTTCTTTTTCTCTTTCTATTTTTCAATCTTAAGCAGTTGAATTCCAACATTGAACTAATGAAAAAAAGTAGGTTATTGAGATGGAGAGCAACAATATAAACAACCAAGACTATTGCATGTTCTTCTTCTAAGAATTCACCCATTTCAACCACGATAATAAAAAAATATACCTATAAAAATGTATGACAAAATCAAAGCCTTTAAAAAGATTGATGAAATCAAAGCATATAAAATAATCTCAAATAAACAAAAAAAAATATAAAAGCATATAAATGTCATGTTGGTCATTGCTAAGTTGATGAAATCAAATATTGTCATGTTGATATATAGAGGGTTCAGGAAATATATTGTGCTTACTAGAAGCACACTATTTAATCATGTAATTATGTGGTTGTAAAATATGTTTGCATCTTTATTAATACTTGTTTTCTCATATCTATTATGCATATAGTCATTTAAATACTACTTCATATTGCACCCTTTAATTTAATAAGTTTTAACATTAATTGAATTTTTCATGAATTATTGTGTTTGAAAAACTACATTAATTTGTATTTTAATTAAGTTTTGCAACTGGTAAATAGGTAGGCTTTGTATTTCTAGTTCTATTTTGGTTTGAGAATCATCAGTTTTGTGAAATATATATATATATATATATATATAATTGGTGTGGAGTGAATTGCATTAAAATCTATTACAGTAGTAGTTGATGTTGTATCTATTTTTCACTTCAATTTTCTTATGACTTTCTTGAGTTAGGCAGTCTAAATATTATATTTTTGGTTAACTCTATAGTAGGATTATACATAACTTCTATCTACAATGATTTAACAGCATAAAAAAAATATGACAAACCCAATAAACCTAATGAACATCAATTATTTTAATTTTCACATCCTCAAAAATAACAAGCTAATAGTTTAAACAATCAAGAAACGATGGACCTAATGAACATCACTGAACATCAATTATTTTAATTTTAACTATGTTTTAACTTTCACATTAATCAATGGTTTATATATAAATAAATTAAGAAAGTTACTTATATACCCGGCAAAAGTAGATATTTAACTCATGCTCTTCTATTATGAGAAATATAATTACTCGAAATTGATGATCCAAGAGGCATGCTTCCCCATATGAATTATGACAGTCTCTTTGAGGATAGATCTCACCTAAAGAAGAGGTATTGTGCATGTTTCGTTCAATGACTTTTAAATAAAAATCAGCTATCAAATCAAACAACATCAAAGGCAATATGAAAAGATTCTTAAAAAAATACAAAAAATTATAGGTCATACCAATAGAGATTGTCTTGCACTAGGGTTTTCAAAAGGACAAAATGGTGGAGAAGTTCTTCGCTAAAGCTAGGGTTCTTAAAAGGAATACAGGACAAAAGAGAATAATTTTTATGTTACAAAAGGGTAAAATTGTAATTTTACATGTCTCATATTTTTCTAACCCATGATGTAATCTGTTTCACACACCTTCCCCTTGTGAATCCTTTTCCTTGGTCAAAGGGAAAGTAATTGGAAGTTCACCATTACTTTACATGGTTTTTTTTTCAATCAAACAAATGAAAACATTTCACAACCTTAACTTTCCAGAGAAAGTTGTTACTTTCCTCAATTCCAAACGGACCCCTTGCTCTGTTTCTCAACACCTTCCATGTATGAGCTCTATCCATAGTGGCTCATGAAAGCTGCTGTTGAACCATGAGCCCGTTTGTCCAATTGTGGTGCCCATCCTCTCACCACTATCCCTCCCTTCAACTCTTTCATTAAAGTCCAACAACAGGCACTTCTCCCTTGCAAGTTATTCTTCCTTACTTGCATCCCCTCTATCAGCATCCCATAAAATCCATATAAACCTTTGCTTGTTTTTCTCTAGCTAATTTCATTGTTATCTCCTTTATCTGCTCATCTGACATTAATTTTGTTGTGATTCCAAAAGTTACATATATACACCTGTCACGCTTCGAGCCCAAAGCGTCGACAAATGGCCACATACCTACAAGGCCGTAACCAAGTAGGCACGCAAGGCCATGATATCTGTCTTATACTAGACAACATCTAACAAAGGCACTAACTTTCAAAAGCAAAGGAAAGCTACAATGTTCAAAATACAATGAAATCAAATAACAATGTTTTACATAACAATTAAACAAAAACAAGAAGATTTAAGTCCATATTAAAGGGAATTTATTAACTCGCTAAACAACTAGACGGCGACTTGCTCAACGACCCCTCCCGATCACTCAACCCTACTCCCGATCTGAAAGAGAAAGAGAACAACTTAATGAGCTTGAGAGCCCAGTAAGCAACCACTAAAAATATCGGTATCACATAAAACATAGCAACTTCCAAATAAAACTCAAGTGTGGCATTGTACAATAAATATAAAAAATAAAACCCAAAAATCATAACATTTCATACAAAAATAAATTATCAAATGAACGAGCATATATATCCCCTAAATAACAAATGCCAAAACAAAATATCAAAATTCATTTTTTTTAAACTCGATGACCCAAGTCAGATTTTCTAGCTCATTTATTTTCCCTTGGTGACTTAAGCCAAAATGTCAGATATCGTTATTCTGCACCAACAAAATGGTATAAAACTAAAGTTTTAATGTCAAAAGTACAGGTCAACACGGTCAGTGTTTAACCTCCAATGACCGAGTTAGTATATAGTCACTTGGAGACTAATTTCTATGTTAAAATATTTCATATTTGTAAAATAATAAACTATCAAAGTTAATACCTATCAAATACAAAGAAATCCACCAAGCAAAATATCCATATTCATATGATGCCCTTTTTTTATAATACCAAAATCATCCATTATTTCTGATCTAAACTTGAAAGGTAATTCATAAAAAAGTCTTAAAATAATTGTCACTTTTAAAATACTGGAGGAAAATATGGTAACCATAATTTGATAAAAAAAATCAACTAAAAAAAAATTGATAACGATCACATACATGAGAAAGTATTTATTATCAAAGCTTTAATAACTATTAAATAAATCATATAAATAATCAAAACTTAAATAATTATTAAATAAACCATAAATTAAAACTAAATAATTAAATAACTAATGAAAATGGAAACAATGAGAAGTTTAATAAATATTAAATAAAAACTAACTCAATGAATAACAAAAAAATGTAATTACCAAAACAAATAAGTGAATAAATTAAAATGATAATTTACCAAAAGTCAAAATATATATACATATGCGGGTATTTATATGATGTTTACTTATCTGGAGAAATCCCGAGTTATAGAATCCACTTGGACACTATAATCAGAATTCAAACGAAGACCCTAAAACATGAACATTACATCTTGACTTGGTATCCAAAGCCTAAACACATACAACAACCATTGATCAAACCAAGCTAGCTGCTTAGAAAATAAATCAGATACACACCACACACTTAGTCCTTAATCAGACAAAGATAAATAAACAAATATATAAATAAAATAAATAAAGAAAGAACTTGGCTAATATGGATGGTCAACCAATCTAACCCACATATTCAAGTGCCTATAAAATGGATGGAAATATTTCCAAACTAGAATAATAGAGATCCTGATCAAGAAAGCTATAATTACAATAAAAGTATTTTGCAAAATATTAAGCTTAAATCATAAGCCTGATGGTTTGGAAGAAAATCATCTTAGTCTATTAACCGATTTACCACAAGCTTGAGCAATACAAGTAACTAGCCAGTAAGATGTGGGGTTATGCAACACATTAATTGTATATTCTTAGAAGAAAACTAATATCCAATATAAATAAGCAAATAACAGCATAACAGATCAAGAAGATTACTAAAGCAGACCAATCCATCTATAGGAACATAATTTTAAAGGGGTTTTTTTTTAAAGGAATCACAAGTGGTTTCACATGGACGGGATCCCATTAACAAGAGATACTGAAGTTGATACCCAACAAGTTGCCAATCAACTATCATGCAATTGTGCCACATATAGTCAGTGTCATGCCTTGAACCCGCTCAATGGGTCTAGAACGCCGACAAATGGCCGTACACCTACAAGGCCGAAACCAAATAGACATACAAGTCCTCGAAACCTGATCCAAAACAAAACAAACATTCTACAAAATTTCAAATATTTAAAATCAAAATACAATGAAGTTTGAAAAACTGAAAATTTTCTAAATACAAAGTTTTAGGTTAAAACAAGTTTTAAAAAAAATAGGAACCTAAACTACACCACAAATACCCCTACTGCTCGACAATTATGGCTAAGCTATCCACCAATCAATCTTATCCTTGATCAGGAAAAAAAAACCAACAACAATAACAACAAGATAATGAGCTTTCCAAGCCAGTAAGTACCCACTAAAAATATACAAAGTATAATAAAATACAAGTTTATCAAAATCAAATTCAGAAGTCAAGATAAAACATAACTAATAAAAAAGCCAAGCATATATGTCCCACAAATAACTATTGCTAAAACAAAAATGTCAGAGGTCATATGTTTACCCTCGGTAACCCGAGCTAAAATATCAGAGGCTATATATTTACCCTCAGTGACTCAAGCCAATGTTATCCAAGGCTATTATTTTT
This sequence comes from Dioscorea cayenensis subsp. rotundata, assembly GCF_009730915.1. NCBI lineage: Eukaryota > Viridiplantae > Streptophyta > Magnoliopsida > Dioscoreales > Dioscoreaceae > Dioscorea > Dioscorea cayenensis. The sequence goes on from NC_052472.1 coordinate 20,802,675, forward strand.
TACCGACAGAATGGTGGGAAACTATAGTTTCTATTTCATAGGTACATGTTGATACGGTCAGTGTTTATTCCCAAATGACAGGGTTATTGCAAAGTTAGTTAGGGACTATAAGTTGCTATGTCAAAAAATGTTGTGTCCAAACATTTATCAAAGCATAATACAGAAATTTTATGATCATGTTTGCAGATAGAAAATAATTCCAATTCATTTTGAAATCTAAATACTTACATATGAATTTCAAATAACAAATAAATTAGTAATTAAAAATATAAAATCAAAATAATCAGTATTTTTCTCAAAAATTCCAGCAGTTCAGAAAACTAAAATTTTCTAGTATATACATATAATATGATTTATATATGGGATACTTACCAGTCTAACGCCCAAATTTCGAATTCACATCAATTGAGTTTTCTCAGAAAGTCCTATATTTGGGAATAACCCATCAAAATTACAGACAAAACAAATTCTAAAATGCAAAAACATTTTCATGATACTAACAAAGCTACAAAATTCGAGACTAATAACCAATTCCCCTGCGACCATTAAAATTAAAATCAACATAGCTTTGCGAATTCTAACCCAAATAAAAAATTTCAATCTTCTGAGAAAACTAGACATCTATACATCTATAACATATCCAAATCTTACAATGATTTGAGATCTATAGAATTTAAATGATCACTTTTAAAAATCATAAACATGCAAACCAACAATTTCAGATATGCCCTTTCTAATAAAAAATATCTCACAACATACAACTTCAAATAAGAATAAACTTTAGGAGCATATAACTAACTTAAAATTTAACAACTTTCTAATTAAACATGAGTACTGATTCAACTTCTAACACCCTCAAATCTCTGATCAATCTTCATGTTTCTTGTAGAAATGCCATTAAGCATATCCACAGAAATCTGATCATATCTCACAAATTACAAGGGTAACAATTCTAAAATTTGGCAGAGCCATAGATAAAATCATCTTCTACAACTTTTGTAAATATATTTATGTTGAAATTAGACTCAAAAATCATAAAACAAATCAAAAACTCTTAAAGGCCTGCACATAAATCTTACCGGAGGCACTTGAATTCAAAGGCTATATCGTACATGATACAACTGCAAAAATTCTGAAATTTTGCAATAAACTAGTTAAGATTAAGATCTACAAATGTCATATTTTTATCTCCTCCAAATTCAACCTCTAGGTCTCCCAAAATTAAAAAGGGATCTCTGCTATGCTAAAAAGAAATTCTTGAATGTTATCCTCAAATTAATTCAAATCAATTCTCACCAAACCCTAACTAGTATCATATCACAACAATCATAAGAAAGAGCATAAAAAGGAGCAGAAACAAATAAATCCAAACCTTACCTCAACAATAATAGTAAAACTAAACCCTTGATAGGTGACCCTTCCCTCGTCCTCACCACCGGCACTATACGTAACCAGGGAAAGACTTTTCTTAAAAGACAAACTATATCAGAAGAAGGTGAATAGATGCTAGGGTTTTTAGAAAAAAAGTAACTGAAATATAAAAAAAAAACTAATATTAAAAAACTAAACATAACCTCTCGTTTAACATTAAATTTTAAAAAAATATGTAGTGGGGCCCACAGTCAGCATCCAGGCATCAAATACAATATTTAACTAAATTGGATTAGTTTCATACTTGAGATAATACTAAACAAATCAACGAGAAAAATAAAATAAAGTAAAAAATAAGAAATAATGGTTAGGCAAATAGATATTCCAATGAGGACAATGAGGGACCAAATTAAAGGTAAATTCAAGTTGCAAGAGTAATTTTTTACACACCATTAATCTAAAACATTAACAATACCATATCAAGATCTAGAAGAAAACAATGACAATTCTACAACCTGACCAAAGATCTAAGGAAGGGAATGTTTATCTCAATAATAAAAGTGACACAAAACCCTTGATGATGAGGTCTTTCTTCCGTCTTCGTTGCAGATACCACACGCAACCAAAGAGAGAATAAAAAAAATGAGACTAAGTCTCTTTTTTTTCTCTAAATGACAATCTAAAACAAAAGAAGACCAAGAAACGGTTGGTATTTCAAAAATTGAAAATAAAATATGAAAAGGTTTTTATAACATAACAGCATAGCATTAAATTTAAAATTAAAATAGAAATTAATTTCTTCATGGGGCCCACAACACTGCTGACTTCCCTTGGGCGGTTGGTTGTCCAAGGGTAAACCCTTGGATGGCGAGGTCCAAAGTCGCTTAGAATTGTGAATAGATATTATTGAAGTTCTTGGAGACTATTGCTTGTTAATTATATTAACCAATAAAAAACTCTTATTTTGGAATTTCATGGCACATAAGACTAAGTTATTATTTATGAGAGTGATGTTTAGTGCTCTATAAATTATAGAATGACTTGGGTGAGAAATTTTTGTTTTTTCCCATTGTCAAAACATGTAGTCAATATTTTTAGTTATAATTGTGGATAGAAATCATTGAACTTCCTGAAAGCTATTGCTGAGGAAACATGCGGTAGCAAATTGAAATCGAATACTGACGAAAGGATTCTACCATTCCAAAAAATAGGGTAGGCTATATGTTATGATTTTTCAATTGTTATATAGTCCTTCCCAATTTATTTAACACTTTTATCTTACTCTCAATCTTGCATTGATCAAACCTAATAATATATATATTTCATAATATAAAATTCTAATTAATAATTTCATGTGCTCATCTTTCTCAGAACTCAACATTATTATATTGGGATGGTACAAACCAAACATTAGTTATTCTTCATAAAAATTTCAAAATGAACATATTACATAATTTTAGTGATTATATAAATAACAATATAATCACTACTTAAATCCACTAATATAATTAATAAAAGCCAAAAGTTGTTCATAAGATGATCCTCCTTCAATACTATCCCTTATTTTCTCTCCCAACTCCTTAGCCCTTCTCCTTATCTCAAAACCCTCTTCATCCACCATCACTTTCCGGATAGCCCCATCCACCTTCTCCCACTTCAAAACCTCATGTCTTTTCTCCCACTCCCTCACCATCGCTCCCACCTTCAAATATTCAGTTATCAGCAGTGCATTCCTTGGTTGTTCCGAATGAATGGGCCACGTCAACATGGCAACTCCCATGCTCATCCCTTCCATGCATGAATTCCATCCACAGTGACTCATGAAAGCTGCTGTTGAACCATGAGCTAGTATATCCAGTTGTGGTGCCCATCCTCTCACCACCATTCCCATCCCTTCAACTCTCTTCTCAAAGTCCAACAGCAAACTCTTCACCCTCTCATGATCAGGCTCTGCTTCCTGACTTACATCCCCTCTATCAGCATCCCTTACAACCCATATAAACCTCTGCTTGCTTTTCTCCAATCCCAATGCTATCTGCTCTATCTGCTCAACCTGAATTGTTGTTGAGCTTCCAAAAGCTACATACACCACTGACTTGGGCGGTTGCTTGTCCAACCATTCAAGACATGGATGACAAGGTCCAGATTTATGATCAGTACTTACAGCAAGTGGACTCACAGGTCCCACTGCAAAAATCTTCTTACCAACAAAGTCATCTTGTTTGGCAAGAAGATCAATGAAAGCTCCTTCAATGGCGAGTGACGTGTTGAAGAGCATACCTTCGCATGGGGTCTCATAGTAATGTTTTTTACAGAAGGTAATTACCTCTTCAGGGACGCTGTCTTGTAAGGGAGGGGGAGGGGGAGAGGGAGAGGGAGAGAAGAGGATGTGGTTATCCGACCATGTTTTGGAGGTGCTTTCGTAGTGGTAGGAGAGTATAAAGTTGGCAGGGACGCACTGGAAATTGAAGGTGTGGATGGAGGGAATAGAGGCGGCGTCATTGCTGACGAAGGACATGAGAGTGTCGTAGATGAGGATGAGAGGGGAGGAGGAGGAGAGGGAGTGAAGGAGAGAGGAAAGAGGAGAACGGAGGTGGTGGATGACGAACTCCCAAATGGGGACTAAGTGGGAAGGGAAGTTGTGAGTGGAGTTGGGGTTGGGGGTGGATGGAGGAAGAGAAGGGATGGGGATATCATGGAAGGTGATGTTGTGGAGTGATGCAGAGGTCCAGCCTCGGAGACGGTGGCGAGCTTGGTTGTTGTGGATGGAGGAGGAGGCGAAGTGGACGGGAAGGCCATGGGATGAGAGAAGGAGGGAGAAATGAAGGAGTGTATTAAGGTGGCCTTGTGCTGGGAATGGAACTACTAGAATTGGGACTTTGTTATCCCGGTTTGGGAATTCCATTTCTTGGGATAATGATGATGATGCTTTGAGTGGAGGGATGCAGAGTGATCTGATTATATAAAGAAGGTGGCGGCTGTGTAACCGGGCAGTCGGGCCAGAGTTTTTTTGTAGGGCCTGGACCCGGTGATTTTTGCCTGGTGGACTAAGCGCTTGGCGCCTTTTTCTTGGGCAAGAGGAAAGACATGGTTGACTGGATTGGCTTGGGAAACAAGGTAGCTTACAGAATAGTGTTGAAAATTCAAGTTTGCCGTGCTTGTGTTTCAAGCTTTTGTATTATATGTATATGATTATACAGTATGTTGGAATTTATATTTAAAAAAAAAATGTTGGAATTTATTGGTTGAGACTTGAGAGGAAGTGGACGGACAGGCTACATAGATATATTATTTTCTATTATGAGGTGCATGATGGTGATGGTGATATATATATTTTGGGGTTATTAAATGAAAATAAATATATAGTTCTATGTATTATAATGTTATGAATTATTGCATGAAAAACCTATAACAATTTATTATTACAATGATAGTGTCATTTAAGTCTAACATAAAAATATATATATATATATATATTCAACCATTTTTTTTCAATGATTGAGGTTTATTTGAAGTGGTTTGTTAAAATATGTAAAAATTTTCATGTGTGATTGTTTGCAACTACTTGATAAATTATTTTTTAAAAAAATTTGAAAATATGTTAATATTTGGAATATATATATATATATATATTTAAATGTATTTAAAATTTTAAGAGCCATGAATAGAAAATGGTATATTTATCAAGGTTGTCAGACCCGGCTCAGAACGACCCTGGGCTAAGCCTTTAGGGGTCGGTCAATGGGTTCGGCTGGGTCAAACGGGGGTTGAACCGGGGTCAATAATTAAATATAAAAAAATATTATAATAATTAATAATGAACAAATATAATATTAAACCCATAATTATATTATAAAAACCTACTCAAATTTGATATTTAAATTGATAAATGACTTTATATACAGTAGACTTTTCTAATTATGTCATTTATTTTTACAATTTTTAAATATTTACAAATTTAATATATTAATATATAATTATCGAACTTCTCTCGGTGTTATTTATTTATTTATTTATTGGTTGATTTTGTTAAAATAAACAATAAATTAATTCACTAATTCTTATATCTCAATTGAGTTTTTATTTTGTTTTAAATATTCTTATATTTTTTATTTAATTAGAATACTTTTAATTTTATATTTTTTTATAATAAAAATTACCCCTCATTTATTGTTTTTATTTTTCTTAATAAATTAAATTTTTTTAGAAAAGTATTTATATAACACATTAATATATTTTTATTTTTTTAAATGTTAATTTTTTATTAGTATGTTTATGATATATATATATTGTAATTCTATTTATCGATTATAAATTATAAATTAATATTAATAAATATACACGATTTTTGTGTTTCTAATGAGAAAATAATAATAAATTATTGAAATATTGTATTAAACATTGTGACCCGGATTGACCCTGCAGGTCAACCGACTTCCTGTTGAACCGCCTTGGGATCACCGGGTTAGCAACGATTTTTAATACCGGGTCAATGGGGATATACTCGAGCGCTACTGGCGTTCCCTGTTTTTCCAGTTAAACTGGCCGGACTGGTCCGAGTCTAACAACCTTGATATTTATGTAAAAGATGATAAGTAATTATCTGTCTTCGGTAAATATCTTGAGTGGGTATCGAACTTTGGTCAAATTTTTCTTTGAGTATTGAACTTTGATTTGCATAATTTTAGTCATTCAATTTCAATTTCATTTCATTGGGAGGGTACCGAGAACTCTCCGGCATGATTTTACCAACATGGTTGTCAGAAATGTTATGTAATCTACCCTCCATGCCACGTCAGAAGCCACTTAAGCCCTTTAAAAATCTCCATCGTCCCCACCGTCTTCCCTCTTTTCCCCCTTCTTCTCCGTCCTAACAAAACCCCAGTGGCCTTAGCCAGCCTAGTACATATGCCTTCTTTTTTCAAGTGGAGATCTCGACGTTGGAGTCCAACAATGCTTGAAGTCGGCGATGAAAGTGAAGTATTTTTTTGGTAAAAGATCCAAAAAACAAGAAGTTGAGTCTGTCTTCTAGCTTCTATTTTCATCATCTATAAGCCTTCTCTATAGTAACCATGTTGTAGTGATTTTCATGCATGAGAGAGAATGTTCAAAGGATGTAATAAGTTGTATGATAGTTTCTTTTTCTTTGATTACCAAAAGGCATTGTAATGTTTGTTGTTGTGCATAACATGGGCTAAGAAAGTGTAAATTTTTATCATAACGAAGTTATTGGTCACACAGGATGGATAGACCCATGGGTCTTTCTGTAACAATATGAACTTGAAGAATATAAAGGTCTAGGAAATTCACCACAGGAATTTCATAGGAAAAATATAAAGGTACAACATGATCCTACATGCAATTTGCACAATTACCAGTTACCATTCAATATGCAGATAATGAATCCATAGGAAATTCATTTAATAAATGTTCCTAGCTGTCTCAGAGGATTGCAGAATCTTGCTTCTAGTATAATACAAGTTTATCCATTAAAAAAACCATGCTAATTCAAAGAAACATCTTGACAAACCTGCAAATTTATTTAACATTTTAAAGTTGAGACACAAAAAATTCCATCGATGAAGCAACTTTACAAAACTTTACATTTCATGTAACATATTTGAGAATTAAAGCATATTTAAAAAAAGATTCAGACAATGAAGACATCAACATTTACATCAAATACAAAAAATAATAATAATAATAATAACATAGTATGCCAAAGTCTAACTTTTGAAAAACACCAAAATAATACATAACATCTTTCATTTTGCTCTCCCAGTAATAGAACCTCCAGCTTCTCCAGAACCTATTGGACCCATACATTTCTTTTCTTTACTGTTTATCCTTGGGTGGAGGCCTTATCCCAGGTGTTGTTAAGGCTACAGGTGGCTTTTTGGCAAGGATCTTTCTTATTTTAAACTCCACAGTGAGTTGTTGAAAAAGTGGATAAATCACGATAATTAAAAAGAAAGAAAAGAGCTACAACAGTCTCCCACAGAACCCCTGTGGGAAAAACAAAATACAGAAACAACAACAACAGCCACGAGAAGTGGTGGAACAGGGGACAAAAAACATAACCAAAAAAACACGGCACACAAGAAGTAACGACACAACAGAGCCGCTACAGCGCTCCAGACATCACCCTGCTACTCTCCCAAATGCTGGGTCCCCGCAAAAGGCTAATCACCCCCTGTCTCCTCCACCCTTGGACCTAAGAAGTCCAGACTTCGACGGATCGTAGAAATGGAATCCTCCAACTTTACTCTAGTTCCTTCATCAGCTAAAGAGAACCAAGTCAAACGCATGTGAGCAATTTTAATGATGAGAGCATGCGCAGAAATGCAATTAGCATTAAAAATGCAATCATTTCTAATCAACCAAATATTCCACACAATGGCTTTCACCACAAAGTCCCCCATAACCCTACAAGCAGGTCGCACTGATGTTCTCCAGGTACCCCAGCCGAGGTAATAGACAAAGGAGGGTCCGGCAGCTGAAACAACTGAACTAAGTATCCCCAAATCTGTCTAACGAAAGAACATTGAAAAAACAAGTGATCCACTTACTCTAAATCCGCATGACACAGTACACAGGTGGCATGAGGTAACCCATTCATAGATCTTTTGCCGATTCTCGAGTGAGAGGATTTTATTTTTCCATGCAAGCCAGTTGAATAAATTAACTTTTTTAGGGCACAAATTTCGCCAGAAGAACCCCGCCACTAGACAACGAAGTCCACCATCATTGAGGAAATTGTAAAAAGATTTGATCGAGAACGAACCATTTCCTGTCAATCTCCACCATCTTTTATCCCCCAACTTCCCCGATGACACCCGCAGATGGTCACGTAGATTAGCAAGGACTGGATTCGCAATAAAAGGCATCCCCTCAAAAAGAGGGAGCATCTCACGCACAGTGCTGTCAGGAGTCCGCGACCTCCTAAACTCGTCCGGCCAGATGTATATAGGCGCTTGTCCATTGACCCATCGATCTTTCCAGAAGAGAGTTTCTGAGCCCGAATTAACATCTTGGAGGATACAACCTCTTAACGCTGGCAGGCAACTCATAACCCCTTTCCAGAAGAAGGAAATCCTCCCCGCTTGCCTAGGGAATAGGTTCCAACGCTGTAATCCATAATTAAACTTAACAATATTTGCACCACACCAGGTTGGATCCGATAAGAATTTCCACCACCATTTTCCTAACAGGGCCAAGTTAAAGTTCTGGAGCTCTAAAATACCCTACCCTCCCTGGTCGCGCAATCGACAGAGGCTCTCCCACCCAATTAGCCTACACTTAGGATGGTCAATGTCAGGACCCGACCAAAGGAAATCCCTTCGGATACGGTTAATCTGTTTGATAACCCAACAGGGCAGATAGAAAAGAGACATCCAATACGTAAAAATAGCCGAGAGGACGGAATTAACCAAGGTTAGCCTACCACCTAACGACAAGTAATGCACCTTCCACGTAGAGAGTCGCCTTCTTATTTTAACAATCAGCTCCTCCCAGTCTTGCCTTCTTGGCCTTCGCCCCGAGATCGGAATATCCAGATATGTTACAGGAAGAACCCCCCTGTCACAAGATAACGTGTCTGCAGCAGCCTGGTCAGGAAGCATGTCCCGGGAAGTAGAGTACAAGCAAGTTTTGGAAAAGTTTGTTGCTAGCCCTGACATCCCCTCAAAGACTAACAAAATAAGCTTGACCACCCTCAAATCTTTGAGCCCTCCCGTAGTCAAAACTAGTAAGTCGTCAGCATAATGGAGGTTGCACATGCTGCCAATTTCACCTAATGGCACCCCAATCAAAACCTTCGAGCGGAGAGCATGAAAGAACATCGAGCATAATGCATCCGTAACAAGCACAAAAAGTAAAGGAGATAAAGGATCGCCTTGCCTTAATCCCCTCTGATAGCGCACATAGCCATTAGGTGAACCATTGACCAGAATAGAGGCCTTCGAAGATGACAGAATGTTCGATATCCACCTAATCCACCGTTCTCCAAAGGCCCTGGCTCTAAGTAAATCAACAAGAAAGTCCTAGTCAACCAGATCAAAAGCCTTCAAGAAATCAACTTTCAAGATATGCCCCGGTAATCTCCTCTTGTGGAGACTAAAGATCAATTCTTCCGCAATAGCAATGTTATCCAGGATGCAACGATCTTTTAAAAAAGTATATTGCTCAGAACTCACTAAGGAGTTAATGACCTTACTTAGGCGTGAAGCCAACAGTTTCGAAATAATCTTCAAGGAAGAATTGATCAAACTAATGGGTCTATAGTCTCCAGGGGTTTTAGGCGAATCAACCTTAGGGATTAGAGCAATAGACGCCAAGTTGATTCTTTCCAAGTTAGCTTGATGAGAGTAGAAATCATCACAGAGTCGGAGGAGATCCGTGTTAATAATATCCCAGAATTGTTTGAAGAAATGCAAGGGAAATCCGTCCGGCCCCGGCGCCTTATCTCCTCCTAAGTCAAAGATAGCTTTTTTTTATTTCCTCCTCAGTGAACGATCTCTCCAAAACAGTCAGATCAAGAGAATCTTTGTGAGCAAACAAATTATGCAGATCAACTTGAAGCCTTCTAGAACGCCTTTGCCCAAACTGAAGTTTAAAGTGATCAGTGAAAGTTTTTCCAATGTCCCGGGGGTTCTCATACGTGACACCATCCTTGAGCAACCGAGGGATGAAATTACGGGTTTTACGACCATTCGCCACAGCATGGAAGAACTTGGTGTTTTCATCCCCTTGTTTTAGCCATTGAAGTCTAGATCTCTGTTTCCAATAAATCTCTTCTTAATTGCGAATATCCTTTAAATTGTCTAACATGTCTCTCTCCTGTCGGACCTCATCCAAGGATAAACAACGCCCTTCCTTAGCCAAATCCAAAACTTCTAAATCATGAAGGAGGGCAAGCTTTTTTAGTTTAATAGAACCGAAATCGTGCTTGGCCCAATGTCTAAGTCACGCCCTAACCCCAGCAATCTTCTTAGAGAAGATGAAGGCACCACAACCCACAGGTGCAATTTCAGTCCACCAACGCAGTACCAAATCCTGAAACCCCTCCTTCGTAGTCCAAGCCAATTCAAACCGAAAAGGCCTAGGGTTAAAAGAATGGTAGCCCACTTCAAGCCTAAGTGGTACATGATCAGATCCAAGCCTGGGAAGGCTAGCCTGCACCACCCTAGGAAAGTAAGTTAACCAATCGTTGTTGATAAAAAAACAATCAAGTTTAACCCAGATAGGGTCTGCTTGGCCATTAGTCCAGGTAAATCTTCTACCCACCGAAGGAGGTTCCAAAAGGCCCATCTCCTGCAGGAAAGAGTTGGCACAACGGATATCTTCCAAATTGGGATTACTAGAGGGTTTATCCTCGACTGAAAAGATCGCATTAAAGTCCCCACAGACAACCCACGGTCCAGATCCCACACCTCTGTTGTCTTTTAACTCCTCCCAGAAGGCCTGTTTGCGAGACCGCTCATGCGGGCCCTACACAACAGTACAACGCCAGCAAAGCTCACTGGACTTAGAAATAAAGTCCACCGACAAACTTAACTCTCCCACTCGTGCCAGATTCCCACTGAACAGCATGTTGTTCCAGCCGATAGTAATACCTCCCGCCGACCCCTTAGCCGGCACAAAAGTGAAGCGATCGAGGTGGCCCCTGCCAATCTCCCGCCAAATGGACTGGGTAATCACCTCTAGTTTTGTTTCTTGCAAACAACAAATCTCCGCATGGCGGATCTTAAGAAAGTCTTTAACTAAAAACTGCTTAGATGTCCTACCTAGCCCGCTAACGTTCTAATTAATTAAGTTCATAAATAACCTATGAACGACCTCGAGCCTCCAAGGAGGTCGACGCTGCTTCAGCCTAGCAGGAAGCACGTGATGTCTCTAACAAACGAATGTGATTTGAACATTAGACCAATCTGAAACAAATAACGGTTTGGCACACATACCTGTGTCGCCACCGCCTCCAGAGCCTTTTTTCTTTGCTGATTTAGGTGGCTCCACAATGTATCCCGCCTCCTCTGTGAACCTAGTAGAAGGTTTCTTCTGCCTTTCACTTTTCCTAGTTCCGGCCTGTTACCCCACCACTATAGCATCACTCTCTTTGTGTAAATCCGGCAACAGTTTCCTAAGGTTCAATTCAAATTCAGAAATTGAGTCATTTGAATCGATGTCCTGGTCTGGTGATAAATCCTCAGCAATATCATTATCGGACTGATCCGTCTCAATGGTCACACCCTTGTTAACCTCCATCTCAGTTGGCAACAGCTCTGGGACCAACGCCCAAGTCCCAGCCAAGAACTACCAAGTGAAGCCTTCTGGAGTTGCCAAAGTAGGAACCGCCGACTCATCTTTGAAATTCACCTTTGTAGCTGAAGAAGTAGTAGCACCCCCCCACCCCTTCACCAGATTCCTATCAATTTCCACAGCAGACCACTGCCCAATTTCCTGCGCATCACCCGACCCTTTAACCGGCCCCACTTCCTTGCAGCCCACCAACTTCTCAGATGAGGACGGAGGCCCATTTTGGTGATCCACATCGCTTAGTAATAACGGGTCCAACGTGTCCAACCCATTCGTAGGCTGATAATGCTAACCCAAATTAAGGCTAAGCCCAACAACATGTGCTACAGGATCCTCGTTATCCACTAACGCACGAGAGGGCATCCCATGTTCCACCGCACTATCAATCTCACACGAGGGCTTAACATGATCCAGCGCACTATCAAACTCACGAACTGGCTTAACCTGCTCCAGCGCACACACGTTCCGAGATCCCGCAGGCACACCATGCAGATCATTAACGTGCACCGGCGCCATCTCGTTACGAGAACCCGCAGGTACCCCATGCAATACTTTATCGTGTTCCAGCGGCCTCGTGACCTCGAGCCCCATCCCTATACTATTCCTTTTCCCATCCTTAACATGAACCTCCCCAACCTTAATGTGTTCCCCCTCCCACCACGACGTATCCTCGGCCGCCACCTGTCCCCTGCTTATCCTGGACCAGCGCATGTAACGGGCGAGAACGCCAACGTTCGACACGTCTCCCCATCGTACCCTGCAGAGCTCCACCAACCACCTTGTCAGAACGTCTCTCGGGAGACCGAGCCAAGGACCGACCATCAGTCTGTTCCTGTTCCGCAGTCACTTTACCCGGTCACCGTTCCGGCACCCTGGTACGAAGGAGACGAACCTCGGCGTTATCATAGGAGCAAGGCTCAACCACCACCGATGACTCCTTTGTTCGAACAACAGATGCACCACCTACCCTTTTCTCCTTCCCTGAAAGGCGTACCGGCACCGCGGGATAACGCCGATGATCTGAGTGGGAGCTAAGCCCACCACCCCCAAGATATTAGAGCTAGCAGCAGTACCCACGTTCGAGCATATCTCCTTATCTCTCTCTATCCCAAACCACGCCAGAGATCCCGCACCATGATCCGAGCCATTATCCACTAAAGCATAACGGCCCAAATCCCGGAGATAAGTCGGAAGCACCCCACGATCCTCAGTGAACAAGACCACATATCTTCGCTTACCCATATTGAAGATGAGCTCCAATGGCAGCGCCACACCGGCCCGACGCCGCACCAGCACGAAAACAAAGTGTTTATGAGAGAGCTCAGCCTGAGAAAGAGCGACCAGCTCTCCCACTGGTCTCGTCACCTCTGTGAGGATGCTCCAGCACCAGGCGTGGAGTGGCAAATTCCAAATTAAGATCCAACGGCCCTCCCCCGACACTCTGCCGATGGCTCCAATTTCAGCCGACCAAGGGGCGATTTTCAGCACGCATTGACCGTCTTTGGTCATCGCCTTGAACTTCCCCATTTTACACAGCTCCTTAACTTCCTCCCTGTTCATCAAAGGAAGAAGAAAGATGCAATCATTGAGTGGCGATATGGGTCCGGCCAGTGAGACATTAATGAGAGAGGGGATCACTGCTAGCAAGCTCGATTCATTGACAAATCCCTCTTCCAGAGTAAGCACCGCCACCTTTGTCAATTCTTCACGTAAATCTGAGGACTCAGGAGATAATGGGATTGAAAGCGAGTCACGATTGATCTTCGGACCTCTTGGAACTTCATGAGCGGGACCCTTCACAGCAGTAATCAACGTCTCCGGAGAGGATCCCGGCTGGCCAGCGTGTTTAGAAGGACGTGAACCTTCTTACGGTGTGGGCTTCGCTTTGGCACCACCGGACAGCGAGCAGCCATGTGCCAACGCACGCGCACCTCAAACACACTATTTGATGACGATAATCAGCCATTTTGTGAGTATTCCTAAAGCATCGGCCACAAGAGGAGTCCTTCGGTGATCGCGGTCGCTTGGCCCCGGAAAGCTTAGGACGATCTGTGGAGCCTCTACTCTCCACTTTTTTGCTCACTGGAAGCTCTCCCGAAGATGAAGAACTGGCTGCTTGAGCATAAGTCATCCCTATCTGCGTCAGTGAAGGACCTCCCTGCGGAAGAGCACTACTGAGAAGAGAAGATGAAGAAGTCTTGTCCGCCGCACTAAGGTCAAAACCCCCTCCACCACCGTCACCAGAGACTCCCCAGAGGCTCCTCAGGAGACTCATACTCACCCTCTCCTTTTTTTGAACCCAGTGAGTTGTCTCTTTACCTTTTTCCTATGCAATTTCTTTAAGTCAGCTTTAGTTGTGTCCTTTTTTTTCCCTACCCTTGTATTAATTTTCTTTCTACTCCCAGATCTTGTTCAGTGTTATTAATTAATAACCTTTCATATTCAAAGTCATATTTATTCAATTTTATGATGCTTGTCAAAGAGTGTTAAGGTGTTGAATTTTATAAAGCTCACCTGTGACATCGGTTCTTCTTGATCATGTGCATTTGTTGTTGGCTCCCCACTTTCTCTAGCCTCAATTATGGCAACAACCTAATGGTGTACATAAAGCTTAATTGATAAGTGTACAATATGCATGTATTTTATACAAATTCGTGCACTCATCCAGCATGTAGTAGAATCATATTGTGGAATTCATGCTAAATCTAGTGGGTTTCGTACAAACAGGCTTAGGGCAGTACTCCAAGGAGAGAGAGAGAAAGAGAGAGAGAGAGAGAGAGAGAGAGCTAAAAGAAGCATTTCAGACCTCAAACAATGAAGTTGGAGCTCTCTTCGCATCATTTAAACAAGGACAAGGCAAAACTTGGTGACTTACGGGCAGCTTACAAACAAACTTACGACTGTAAGTCAATTCCAGAAGACCTTGAGGACATGCTTATGCCTATAAAGGGGGATTCAGAACCAAGTTAGAGGACTTTACAGGCACGACTTTCGCCTGTAAGGATGCCCGTAAGGACCATCCAGAGGAGTTACGACCATAGCATACACTCGTAAGGGAAGTCGCAAGAAGCAACACAGTGAAGTTTATGGTACAGCGTTTACTGCGTAACACAAACAAAAGACCTTACGGATATAACTTATGGCCTTAAGTGGTCCCATAAGGCTCATGACTATCTTCTCCAACTTCCTTACGACCACATCCTTACGCCAGTAAGCAGCCCATAAGTAGTCAGGTATAAATAGGCATGATGAGGATTTTTAGGGCATCCAATTCTTTTCTTCTGGGCAATTCTTGGAGTCGAAGTTAGGGAAGATATGTGTATGTGTACTTATTATGTAACATTTTAAATCTATTTAAAATTTTTAGAGGAATGAATAGAAAATGGTATATTTATGTAAAAGATGATAGGTAACCAGCTGCCCTGGGTAAATATTTTGAGTGCGTATTGAGCTTTGGTCAAATTTTACTTTTGAGTATTGAACTTTGATTTATATCATTTCAATCACCCGACTTTAATTTCATTTCATCGGGAGAGTACCGAGAACTCTCCAGTATGATTTAACAACTTGCCTATCATA